>NC_056744.1:50630488-50670488 GCF_019279795.1 Protopterus annectens | reverse complement strand
GATGAAGTTATTAACTTCTTTCCAAAAAGAGGAGATGACTTTACATTCATATATCTATTTGATTTATACATAATTGTAATTTTGTTAGGAGTAACAAAAGTTTTGTGTAAAAAATTCTAAGTGAATATTTTTCAATATAATGAAGATGTAATTTTATCTGCAGATTATAATTTTATTTTCTTGTATTCTGCAGAGATGGCTTAATTATTAATTTTGAAAGAGTAGTTCCAATAGCAATTGTCTAAATATGTGAAATCTAACTTAAGAATTTTATAAATTTGTGATAAATATGATTTATTTTTCATTACATTATTGATATTTATTAAAAAATCCAATAATTTGGGGAATGATTTATCTAAGTTAAATATCTTATTAATCTATGTGTTCACAAAGTCTCTAAATATTTGTAAAATTAACCAATTCTCAGACTCCTGATTTGTAATTATATTTTACATTTTCAATATAGATATATATATATATATATATATATATATATATATATATAAAAATATATATATATATATATATATATATATATATATATATATATATAGGCTCCGTACAGATATTAGACTGCATCTTTCACCAAATCCCAATTTGGTTAGCATACCTGCACAGAAGTGCTGTAGCACTTTCGTGTAAGTATGCTTGTTGTTCCGGTCGTACTACAGTGTGGTAAGGGAAAATTCCCTTTTCCCTACTGTAGTGCGACCTCAGAGTGGAATATTAAAGTAGGGGGGTTTGGGGGGCTGCGCCCCCCACATCAGGGAGTGCAGGGGGGCTTGACCCCCTCCCCTACATTCAAGTAGATTTTGTGTGTTTTTTTAACATACTTTAACACAAGTGCTTTCTTGATTAAAGCTTTTTTATTAAAGTTTGTTCAGAGGTAATGGATTTGGGCTTTTGATCTTTCAATCAAAAGTCCTAGATCCATATATACATATATATATATATATATATATATATATATATATATATATATATACTATTTAAGAATTGATGCCAAAAAATTAAGTTACTTTGTTATTTCAATACTGGCACTTTGCTGAAGTTATGAGTTTCAAAGCAGTCATTTGTTATTGCAACTGGAAACACAGAACATATTAAGTCTTTAATGCAATGGTTAGAATATATGAATGTTTGGAAAGAGGAAACAATTGAGAAGAGGGTGTAATTCCATTTGCGCAAAAATATTTTAATAACCAGATAGAACTATTAGGGACTATTTGTTTCTGACTGGTTGTGATATTTTTATTTACTAATAATATTTCTTGATGTATTTGTTTACATTTTGAATCATAAGATTAATTTATCCACAATACTATAACTTTTAAAATTGTTGAAGTAGCATAAAAGTGAATATCAGGGAATCCTATTCAACATTATCCCAACCTTTTCTGCGCCAATCAAAAGAAACTTTTGGTTTATTAGAATGACAAAAACATTTAAGTTGAACATTTATTTATCCTCTTCATCAATTTTTGGTGGAGATAGTACTAAAGATTGTAAGGCAAACAATATTTTAGGAAGAATTATGATCTTAATAAGCATTAATCATTTTCCATGGTAAAGAAGAATTTGTTCCAATTTGTGACCAAACCTGAAATATTATCAACAACCTGTTGAAAGAGCGTTTGTATCATTTGATTGCTATTCAAATTGAAATTAGAATATTGTGATATGATTTTTTAATTCTTTTATTAATTAATAATATACTTGGTTTATTATGATTAAACCTTAATTTTGAGATTTCTCCAAACTGACTCATAGAACTAATTACATGTTCTAATGAATTCTCTATATTTCCTATTGTTAGTAAAATATCAACAGCAAAGAGTTGAATTCTAAGTTCAAAATCTTCTTATATTTTGAAGCCATTAATGTTCTTATTGGATCTAATACTATTAGCAAAGGGTTCTATAGCTAATGCAAAAAGTAAAGGTGATAATGGAAAGCCTTGTTTTGTGATTTTTGTAATTTAAAGGAATTAGAAAGAAATTAACCTATTTTAACATAAGCACCAAAGAAAAAGTAAAGGTGATAATGGACAGCCTTGTTTTGTGCTTTTTTATAATTTAAAGGAATTAGAAAGAAACAAAACATATTTTAACATGCGCACAAAAGTTAATGTACAACTTAGAAATTAATGCAGTTAGCTCAGGTGAGAAATTATACACTAAGTGTTTTAAGCAGGTACTACCAATTAACTGCATCACAAGCCTTATCTAAGCCAAGACTAATGATAGCAAATTATTTATTTTTATTTGCAGAATCTATTAATGTATGTATTCTTGTCATATTATCCTCTACTTGTCTATTAAAAAATAACCCAGTTCAATCTATGTTAATTAGTTTAGATATAAACAGATTAATTATGTTAGCTAAAATGGACATGAACATCTTATAGTCCACATTTAAAAGTGAAATATGTCTGTATGATGACCACTTTGTAGGATACTTATCTTGTTTTAAAACAGGTGATATAAGGGAATATTTCCATGATGGGGACTTCAGCAGTTGTTTTATCTAATATTTTAACTGCATCTTTTGGTAGTATGTTATATAGCTCTGGTGTAAGGCCATCTAAGCCCAGCACCTTATTATTGTTTAACTTTTTTATTTAATCTTTTATTTCTGTTAAAGTGAATAGTCTATCATTTTTATTTGTTCTCTAGTTATTTTATTAATTATATTTTCCCTTAGAAAAGTTTCATCTTTATCATTATCTAGCTTATTTGTATTACTTATATTTTCATAAAATATTTTACAGCCCTTTAAATACCTTTAATATTTGTTGTTCTTTCTTTTTTATTGTTTATATGTTATAATTTCTTTGATATAATTTAGTTTATTAATTTGCTTTGATCTAATAGAAAGTTTATCCAAGCTTAAAGGGTTTACTGAATATGCCTGAAGTTTAAGTTTTTCCAGGTTTACTGCAACTTTATGATTTAGAATTTCAACACATTTGGTATTTAAGTTTTTAAATTCAGACTGACTGATAATGTCATTTGGTTTTAAATTGAGTGTGTATTTTGGCATGTAGTATACTCAACTATTTGTCTCATTCTCTTGTTTTATTAATATACCAGCGTGCAACTCTTCCATTTAAGTAAGCTTTTAGTAAATTCCACATAGCAGTGTCAGATACTTCACCATTCATGTTTATTTCTAAGAAATTTTTGATCCCTTTAACATACTAATCCTTAAACCATTCTATTATCTCCTGTGATGTATTAAATTGTCAGTTTTTAAAATAATATTAAATATTATGACATTATGGTATGATACTGAACATGAACCGATTTAAACATTTCTGATATCTGATAACAGATTGCTTGAGACAAAAATTTTATCAATATTTGTTTGTGTTCCATATCTATATGAATAATGGGTAAAATGAAGTGAGTTTGTTTTCCTTAGCTCATATATATCCCTTAAATTAATTAGATTTACAAAATTTGTTAAGTGTTTGACTAAAGATGTGATTCTAAACTTTCTATCTGCAGTGGCATCTTTGTCTGATAAAATACAATTAAAATAGACAGCCATTATGAATTCATCTTTCGTGTAATAGGCTGTAGTGTCAAAGTAATTTTTTGTATCTTTAGCTCCAACCTCTGGAATCCAATAAGAATTTACCAATTTATATAGTTTTCTGTTCTGCTCAATTATACCACTGCTTAACATACCATTTTTATCAACATAGGTATCTTTTACTTTGGGCATTACTGATGAGCTTTATAAGCACTTACACAAGTGCATAGATCATGCTATCCCTAACAGAACTAAGATGCTATCCTCCAAAAAAAGGAAGCCAATCTGGTGGTCCCCTGCCATAAACAAACTCTACAACAGAAGAAAGAAACTGCTGCAAAAGATAGTAAAATCCCATGATTGGAGGAACTCCCTGGTCAGCCTCAGTAAGAAGCTGAGATCCCTCATAAAATCCTTCAAAGCTAGTTACGAAAACAAAATCGCCAATGATTCTAAAGACAACCACAAAGCATTCTATAGCTATGTCAAGAATCTCAATAGCAACACTCAGATCTGCTCTGAGTTACAGCACAATGGCACTAAATATACAGAACCAACTGATATTGCCAAAATCCTGGCAGATAGGTCCGGTTCAAACTTTACCCCCTCTCACCCCCTAAAGGGCTCATCTCTATACCAGAAGAATGCAAAGTTCCTGTAATCACGGCTGTACATGTAAAAACCACACTCTCCAAAGCCAAGAACACAGCATCCATGGGACCTGACAACATCCCGGCTGCATTCTACATGAACTGCAGAATGAACTGGCACACAACCTAAGCACCATGTTCAATCATAGCCTCTCCTCAGGCTTTGTGCCCACTGAATGGTGTACAGCAATGGTTATCCCACTCTACAAACGGGGAGCCACCATGGACTCTAGAAACTACCACCCCATTAGCCTAACGAGCCTGATCTGCAAGGCCATGGAACGTATAATCATGGATCTTATACACAAAGACATTGGTAATCTCTAAACTCTGGACCCCACCCAGTTTGGGATTGTAAAAGGCAGATCATGTCTCCTAAACCTGATAGACTTCTTTGAAGCAGTCACCAAAGCTGTAGACGAGGGTAAGGTGGTTCACACAGCCTATCTAGATCTCACCAAGGCTTTTGACACCATCCCCCACTCTGGAATTATAGATAAACACACTAAACTAGGTATAAATCCCTATGTCACAAGATGGGTTGCCAACTGGCTCACTGACAGAACACACAATGTGGAAGTAGCAAACTCCAAATCTGACTTCAGACCAGTGACAAATGGAGTACCACAAGGTTTAGTCCTGGGTCCTCCCCTGTTTGGTATCTACTTTTCTGAAGTACAGGCTAACACAGAAGGTCTTTGGCTAATGAAGTTCACAGATGACTGCAAACTAGGAGCCATAATCGAAACTCTTAACGATGTGGACATCCTACAAAAGGGCCTCACAGAGACAGATGCCTGGTGTCAAAGCCATGGCCTCAAGCTCAATGCCAAAAAGTGCACTGTCATCCCCATTGGTAAAAACTCTGTACCCATGAGCTACCACATAGGTGGTAGTCTACTTAACACCGAAAGTGTGAGAAGAGACGTTGGGACACAGGTGGACAGTAGTCTCTCCTTTAATAATCACATTGCCACAGTAGTCAGGATCACAAAAGGTTTCTCATCCAGGAAAAAAAGAGGTCATTGTTCCCTTCTACTTGTCACTCATTAGCCCCATTATAGAGTACAACGCCCCTTTTGGTATGTACCTCACAAGACATCTATAACAACTGGAAAGGCCACAGAAATACCTCACAAAGAGGATTACCAGCCTCAAACAGATGCCCTGCACAGACCATCTCAAAAAACTCCAGCTTTACTCCGTCGCATATCACCTACTCAGAGAAGATCTCTGCCTAACATACAAAGCTATGCCAAACCCAGAGCTGTTTGGACATGCTCCACTTAAAGAAATCCCAAGCTACATGCTCTAGAGACCTAAACCATGTCACTACAATACACAGGACATGCTGGAGGGACAAATTCATGTCCTAGAGACTTCCCATACCCTGGAACAAACTATCTATATCAAACAAAGCTCCTCATTAGCACTTCCAAGAAAAATCTTGATTGAATAGGAAATTCACCCCAGGGTCACCTCTGTGGCTTTGCTCAACAGGAGCACAGGGAAATCATTTTCTTGGGTGGCAAAAGCAAGGGTACCTTTTTTGGCTAGGCTTATATAGGCCTTAGGGCCAATAGCCTGGCACCTACCTATGAACCTGTGAGTTCTTCCATAAAATGAGGGTGCCTCTTCTTTTAGATCGAAAGCCAGAACCTGTTAAAACCAAATAATTCTTTAATGAAAGCTTATTTACATTTTTATTAGCAAATATGTTTCCTCTGGAAACACTATTTGAGCTTTATGTAATTGCAAGTATTTGAATAGGCTTCCCCTCTTTACTGGACTATTCAATCCATTAATATTAAGAGACAGGCATTTATATAAGAGAGAGAGAAAAAACAGGCATAATGAAGTCACATTTATGTACAAAACTTATTATATACTATATATGAAACAATATGAAATCTTCAGCTATGTACAAAATTTTTGAAACAAATAAAAATTACCTAATGATATAACCCTAAAACATTCTACCATAGAATAGTCTGTTGAAAATATGAACAAACTACCTCTCAATCTCTCCATTAGACTAACAACACTTAGCTCATACTTCTGATTCATATTAAGGTGTCGCATAGTTTTAGTATGCATTGTCTAAAAAAAGCCTGTCAGTGAGTTTTTATCAATAAGAATAGATAAATAGGTGTTCAGAATATTTATTATAAGTTGGTCAAACTGAATATCTCTACAATTATCTTTCCCTGTACCTCACATTATCTCCCTCATCTACTATAGGGAAGAAGTCAATTGTTCATAGGATCATAAGCTCATAAATTAGTACTAAGCTAACTGTCCTTTGGGCCATTCAAAGCCAACCTATTACCCCATGTGAGAATCAAACCCTGCACCTTGTGCCTATAAGGTGAATATATTAACCACTTTGCCAACCTCCCACCCTCACAGACACAGTTATATTATTTAACTATATACATATTTACGTATTCTGAGCTCTTCTATTTCTGTTTGTATGCTATATCTTATACTATTACTATATTCCTAGCTTTCATATTTTAGCTATAATCCTAGTGTAGAATATCATATAATAGAACATATATTTACCCTTACATATTTGATATTCTTTAATCTAGCACTACTGTTAGAATCACTCCTATTTTTTCTTTAAATGTTATGTCGAGTATATCAAAACAAACATCTGAAAAAACTTCTATTTTAAGATTTACACTTTTTATAATAAATTGTTCTGAGATATTAAGTTTTGTTATCATTAAATAGAGACAATAACAGAGAAACACAATCCTAAATTTTTTATCAAACTTGTCTTTCTATTGGCTAGTATATCAACTATCATTTTGGTATACTGCAAGCATTCAGAACTATTTAATAACTGACAGTGGTTTAGAATACAATTCACTGTCTTTTGCATATTATCTAACTTGTATTCATTGACATCTTAGCATATGACTCAAAATATTATGATTATTTACTTTTAGATAGGAAGAAATAACCTTGGCAGTTCTTAGAATTTTCAGAACCCCCTGCATCATCACAAAAGTGGTCATAACTCTAATTAAGCTTCTTCAAGCTGGTCTTTATGACAAGGGCTCACAAATGAACAGTTTAACAGCTGCAATTCACACAAAAATGCTCACGAGTGAATCCAAGCCACCTCTACATTATACATCATTCCCTCAAACCCTTCCAACCCCCTAAAAACAACAAAAACATTTCAAAGTATGTTAACCACTAAAAAGTTCTCTATAGTTTGTGTTTGGTTATCTTTTTAAAGGAGACACAGCATATAAACTTTCATTAAAGAATGTCAGTTTTGTGTGATTCAGGTTTAAATTGTAAAAGTATGAATGATACTCTAATTATTTGATAACATTCCAATAATAACTTTTATATATGTAAGAAACGATATTGTTTATACTTTGTTTATAACATAGCATAACGTTCCTATGTTTTAACGTTTTACTTTTAGACAGGAAGAAGATACCTAGACAGTTCTTAGAATTTTTAGAACTTCCGCAGCATCACAAAAGTGTTCATAATTCTAAGTTGTTTCAAGATGGTTTTCATGATAAGGGTTTAAAACTGAAAAAACCATCAGTTACAATTCACGTAAAAATGCTTGCAAGTGAATCAAAGCCACCTCTACATTACACATCAATCTCTCAAACCCCTCCAAATCACTATAAAAACAAAAAATATTTCAAAGTATGTTAACCACTAAAAAGCTATTGCATTTAAAGAAATAACATTTCCTGATTCAGTAAGCATTACTTGTATGACATGTATAATATAAAGCAGATTGTCGTTTTTTTTTAAAGGAGACATAGCATACATACTCACATTAAAAGAATGACAGTTATGTATGATCCAGGTTTAACTAGTAAAAGTGTGAATGTTACTCCAATTATTTGATATAATTCCAATAATAACTGTTATATATATGTAAAAAACTTTATTTGTTATACCTGGTTTACAATATAGCATATATTTCTTGGGAGCTATTGCATGTCAAGTATACTATCAATAGCACACTACTTGACCATTTAAGAACCCAGAATGTAACTTAACATGCCTCTTTAGTGTCATGTTTTGCATCTTGTATTATATTTAACAGTGCATTATTCAGCTATGCTAAGATATCAGAAAGTGTGCCAACTAACATAAGTTTCATCATAATAATGATTAACTTTTAATAAAATGAATAGTGTAACCCTTTAAATTTTAAATGAAGATAAGTGGCTTTAATGTCATATATAGCTAAAAGAATCAAACTAACATTTCAAAAAGGGAACTAGTAACCATTTTAAGTAGGGAAAGAAAAATTGTTTACCTTGTAAAATGTAATATAATATTCAGCACCTGTTCATAAGTATTCAAGTACTTCTTTAAATTAATAAGAATCCATAACCTTGAAATACATAGATTTCCATTTGTCCTTCATTTTTTGCTGTTTCTGTCTTTTATTAAACAACTATCTCTTGTTGCATTTCTCTTCAAAGAAGTTGATAAATTCCAGTCTATTCTTTGTTTTTATCTAGGATTTTATTTTTCTGTATAATGTCCATTGCATCTTCTAAGGTATTAGAAATCTTCTTTTTCGTTGGCATCACTAATGTTCAAAAGTGATTGTCAAATCTTATAGTATTTTCTTTAATTTCAACTAGATAATTAGTCCATGTACCTTTTAAGACTAAATCCTTAACTTGACTTGAAATTTTTTTTTTTTTAAGATGAGTTGGAACATAATCTATGTGCCCTTTTTTTGATGCCAAATGAAAAAGCTTCAGACAGGTTCAAAGTTTTAGGCAGCCAGATATTAAGGAACTGAATAATACTATCTCCCTCTTATTTTTCAGGAATCCCATAAATTCTGATGTTCTCCCTTCTAGATCTGTTCTCCAAGTCTTCTATTTTTTCCAGGAATAAGTTGTTTTTTTCAGAAGAAATTCAGTGTTATTCTCATTTTTAAGTAATCTTCCATCAAAATCAGACATTGCCCCTGCTATACTCGAGATTTGTAATTTTTTTTACATCCCTCTTTAGAATTGTCCATTTTGCTTTCTAATTTATCTGTCTTTACAAATAACTCATTGATGTTACTTAGCATAGCCTACATGTCCTGTACACTGTGCTTAGAGTGACTAATTCTGAGACGATTGCTCCTTTCTAGTTTTTTTGATAGGAAAAAGCAATTAAAAGCCTTACAAACTTATTTTTGTAGTAAATCTGTCAGCAGATGTTTATCTATAAATCAATCACGTTGTGAAACATTCTATTTGAGTTTTTTAGTAAACATCCTGTCAGAGATGTTACGATGAAGCAGTTAAGAGCTAAAAACAGTTCTAATAGCTCACCATCTTGGCCACACCCCCTTCAAGTGTATTCTTCATGACACATCAGATATGCCTCTTTCTATGGTATCAATACTTCACATCTCTCTGAGATATCTGACCTTGGCAAATTCGAGTCTGATGAGATATAAATGCTGAGTATGTCAATGAATGTTCACAGTTATTTTATAATTTCCCAAAGATAATATGTATTGCATTAATTTGCATACATGTTTACATACAATGTAATTCATTTGTACAGCCCTATGCATCATCACTGCCTGAATGCTAGGCTTAATTAATGGTGATGCAGCCCTAAGAATCGCATACTACTCGAGCTTGATGGAATGGTAACATTTTCTGTTATGGTAATTCTTTCCAGATGGGACCTTTATAGCCACATGGGTGCAATCAATCATTAACCATTTGAAAGGTCAGGACCTGCTAGAATAAGTTCCAAAACATGGGGGCAAGAAATCTGGACAAAGCCATGAATAAAAGTGGGACAAAGGCCAAATAATATGGACAGTTTTTAAATATTGCTCTTACAAACTTAGAAAGATGATAGAATAGCAGGTATTGCATTAGCATGCATTTTCTGAAGGGTATGAAGTCTGAAACTCAATTGTCTGTCATTATTTTCTAACTTCAGTCTTTAATGGTTCGCCACTAATTTGCCAGAAAACCACAATTTTATGAAAAACAGACCAAAAATGTGAGGCAAAACTCTGGATATTCTGCAAAAATCTATACAGTTGAGAGGTATGACTAAGTCCGAGATGCTATTTCTCAGAATATTCCACTTTCTCAGAGGTATGGTGATCTCAGAGTTGGTATATATAAGTTTGGGGATTGTGGGGTTTGTCCCTTTGCAAAAAAGAAGTTTTAAGGAGAAGAGTGATTTTCAAGATTTGCTCTTCTCCAGCATTTTCTGTCTTTTTTTTTTTTTTAGGTTGTCAGCACTCAGCATTTTGAGTGCTGACATTTGCTGGCAAAGTAAACAAGGTATTGGGAACAAATAATTAGAGTTAAAAAAGTAACAGAATGGGAAGTGGCCAAGAAGACATTTAGAGTGCAGGTTAGAGACTGCCTACCCTATCAAGGATTGATATCAGAGTATAGGCAAAGAGAAAGGGATAGGAGAATACTAAATGAAAGACTAACACTGGTAGAGTTTCTAACCGAATCTAAACCAGAAGATACTGTTAAAAAGGGATAACTAGTAGGGCATATAAAATATTGCATGATAATTATAGAAATCAATCAGAGCTGGTTAGAAAAGATTGGGAAAACAAATTGGATAAGCAATTTCCAAAGAAACAATGTGAGGATGTATGTATGGCTCCCAAGTATGCAACAAAGTCTATAAGATTTAGGATATTTTGGAAGCGTTCACATTAGTATTTTTATACCCAACCAGACTCTAACAACTTTTTCCTCTGGTAGATGGCAAATATTGGAGAAGAGGAAACTGGGAACATATGTTCTGGGAGTGTAATGTATTGTCAGACTTTAAAAATTCCCTACAGAGTACTCTGTCAGAAATACTGAGTGAGCAAATGGGTATAACAAAGGAAATTATTTTTTCAGCTGGGATACAGGATCTGTACTGCCTAAACATAGTAAGGCCTTGTTAAGTTTAATTCTGGTGGCTGATAAAAAAAGAAATTACTAGAAAATGGAAATCAAAGTTTAAATCAACTGCATTTGAAGTAGTAAATAATATAACTGAGATAAAAAAAATAACTGGATGTGGGATCTTTAGCAAATGGTAGAAACAAATTACATAGAAAAAATAGAAATTGTGGGAACAATATATGTAGAAAAATGTTTTGGAAAAGAAATGAGGTTTAAGGGAAGGCAGGAACTGACCAACTATGTAATGCTAGATTGATTATATTGTGCAGAAAAATATATGAGATATATAATTATGTCACAAGTGATAATTCAATAAAGGTGTTTAAAAGAACATTCTCAAATTTATAAGTTGAGTACGCTGCAAGTAAAATGTTAATAGTTAACATGCTTTAGAATCTGTAAAATTAATCTAAAACCATATTATAAAGCAAAAAGCATGGTGGACTACTAGCTGAACAAGCAGTTGAATAGAAGATGACAGCCAAATTCACTCGAAAAGATTAGGACACTTAACAAAGTTTCATGTCATTAATGGATCTAGACAATTAACTGTTTAAATTCTGCATTAAATGGCAAGGACACAGAACTGATATTCTCACCTTGGTAAATATTAAAAGCAGGCAATGTCATCACCAGCCTTAAAAAAAGCTAAAAAATGAACAAATTTGAAAAAGTAACCAGGATGATAGCTATACGAAAATTATCAAGGTAATACATAAATTAAGAAGAGACACTCTGGCTAAGTATGGAACAACAGTAAAAAAAACTTGACCGATGAGTCACCCTTACAGAGTTCCTAACATTAGTATGTTTTTGCTGCTGCATTGAATTGCAGCAAAATATATACCAATGTTATTGAACAACTGGATACAGTATGCTGTAGCACTGAGTCATTACCATCATTTTTTACTTGATCATTAACAAATAAATTACATCAGTCATGATAAGCTAAATGTCCCCCTCCCCCAAGCAAATGGAATTCACACCTGCAGCTCAGCAATATTAGCAGAACACGATTCAAATAAGGTGTCAATTAGAGGTTCAAGTGCTTCTTCACAGAGCGACACTTCTCAGTCAGTGATGTTTCTTTAACAGCGATATTTAATTATTGATAGCGCAACCCAGCAATCAAAATATAAGAATGAATAAGGTTGTATTTTTTCCAGTGGTTTTGATACCCCCTTACAGATTATTGCACACTACAGTGTACACATGGGGCCAGATCCAGCACTAGGCAGCAGCTGCCTAAGGCCCCGTGCTATCAGACAGACCATGTACTGTCACTTTAAGATTTAAAAAACAAACAAAAAGGTTTTTATGTCACCATGTATGGTCACTGTAAGAATTAAAAAAAAATAATGAAATGTTTCCTGCTTTGTCCATGTACTGCTGCTTCCTGCTTTCAGCCATTAAACGTCATGCAAGTGTGCACACAGAATTGGTGAGAGATTTGCAGAGTGCAGTAAAAGTAACACCAGGTGTCTATGCAGAATTTGGCTTTGGCAGGTGTTTTGATTTGAGTAACACCCCATACAGCCTTTGTCAGGTATTTTACTTTTAATTAAGAGTCCCTGCAGCCTATGGCAGTACTTTACTTTCAGTATGTGTTTGGAAGTGCCTCACTTAGTTAAGGAGCTTGTCAGAGTCAAACCCTGTTACTTAGGTAGGGTAAGAGTTTTAATCCAACTGCCTGACCAATTTCAAAACCCATTGTTCTGTTAACATTTTAAGAGATTTAGAGTAGTTTGACAGAGAAGACATATGGAGGTCATAAATGATGTGTAGGGGTCCTGCAAGCATGTAACTCCACCCAAAAAGTGGTATGCTATATTCAGTAATATGTTTGATTTGTGTATGACTTAGGAGTTGTTGAACAAAAGCTACTGCTACAGCATTTTATTCATTGCACTAAATAATGAATGAATTCATTACCTAATAGGCTTGGATTGTGTGATACAATCTAAACATGTTGCATTTTAGTAATATATTTCTGCAGTACCTTCTTTACAGTTTACAACAAATGCATACAGTTTTACATTTGTCTGGTCGTATAGTCTGCCTTATTTAGTGAAGTTCAGAATCATCTGATCTTCTGCATCCCTTATGTAGCCATTGCTGCATATTATTGTGATACAGTCTTGTCTAAAGATCGGACTATAAAGTATCTTTCCACATTCATTTACCTCCCACGTGACACTGAGCAAATCATTTAACCAGACAATGCTTTGGAGCAATTGGGAATTTGTATTAGGCTCCTTATTGATCTATAGGACTGCGTGCCTAGTAACAATGAACCCATTGCCATTGTTTGCCTGAAATTTTATATTGCATAGATGATCTAGTTCAGGAAATGTTATGGCAATATCAACAGCACACTATCTTTAATGCAAAACAGGCAATTTAGTCTTCAAGGGCAGAAGACACTGTACTTAAATGCAAAGTACTTTACCAGCGGCAACCTCTGCATTAATAATAGCTGTCTATAATGTGGAATTATTCAGATTAATTTTACTTTTGCAGAGATTCTGTATATTGACTTAGCATATGTCATCACATGATCATTATTTTTTATGCTCATTCAAATGTGATACACATCTGGATATTATGGTATGGTGCTAGTGATCTTTATACAATTTCATGTGCTTCAGCCAAAGCTACCAATAAAGTACATGTAACTTATTTCTTCATAACAATAATAGGGGTATACAGTCAACAAAGTGGTTATAATTGCCAATGGGAGTATGGGGGTCTCTTTGTGGATGAAAGCACATTATACTCATCTCATATGGTCATTTTTACAAATAATTAGACTTTTAAAACTAGTGTGTGTGTGTGTGTGTGTGTGTGTGTGTGTGAGAGAGAGAGAGAGAGAGAGAGAGAGAGAGAATAAAGTTTAAATACTTTGGCTACTGTGTGTGTGAAACAAATTGGAAAGGTGTGGCTTTGGTCACTATTATTTTTTTTTTAAAACCGATATCTGAGAAGGATCTAGTCAAAAGTGTAGGTATGATTACTGAGTTTGGGGCATGTCTAAAGATAAAAATGCATACATAATCTGCCATAGGCCAGATGCATTTTCAGTTAACATGGATTTCTGCTGCTCATGCTAAGCCTGTTTCCACTTGAGACTAATTTGTTTTGTTTTAGCAAAAAGCCATCAGTGTTTGTGCTATAAATTTTAAAATAAAGGTTTTAAATCAAATTGTGTGAGCATTTAAACAATACACAATGACAGGTTTGAATAGTTTATGCAAACTGGGGAGCGACAGCCAACTAATGGGGCACTGGAATGGTTGTGGGGGAGCTGGTCCATTACCCTGCCTAAGGCCACATCTGACCATGATCTGGCTCTATGTACACAGCTTATGCTTGTCGATGTCCCTGCCCATGCTTGTACACAGATGTGACCATTAATTATAACCCCCGGTATGACTAAGACTACATGCAAGTTTCATTTCAATCAAAAGAATAAGGAAGTGTATAGAAAGCTACCATGCAGGAATGCATCTTCTCAGCTCACTTCTGTCAAAATAGATAGTTAACCCACTACACCAGCCCCCCCCCCCCCCCCAAATAACTCTCAATCTCTTAGCTCAAAAATCAAGCAAAAAGCTAAACAGTAAAGTGGCACAAAGGAATAAAACTTCAGTAGATTCAAATTGTATAGTATATAATATTTTTCTAGACTTAGAACTTTGCTAGAATACCAGATTTTGTATCCAATGTGTTTTTCTGAAGGCTACTAAGTCTGAAATTCAAATGTGTCTTTTACATATGAAATTCAAATATCTGTTGTTTGATTTGCCAGAGAAACCACAAACTTTGTAAGGAACAGACAAAATATGATGCAAAATCAGTGACATTCTGTTAAATCAAGGAAAATTCTGAGCATATATGCCAACATACACACACATACATACAAACACATACACACATTTATAATAAACAAGTTATCTTCTAGATAAATCATACATGTAGGGCTGGTAAAATTTAAAAAAAAAAGTGTGTGTTCATATTTTGTCAATAGTATATTAGTTCTGTAGTTCACTTTCATTTTCAGTCTGACTCAGTCTCAGTCACCTGAGGCAGCTTATCCAACAGAAATGTCTCCTCCTTATAAAGCAGCCCAATGAGACACTTTTTTCTGATGTTTATGCAAGCAGAGTATCCATCTTTTTTTTCTGTTAGTAGACCTTTGCACTGTGGGAAGTATTGGAACTCTGTGTATGCACTTAGTTCCCATATCAGTAACGGTACTTGTAAAAGGTTAAAAAGTAAATAAAAAAAATGCATTTTTTTAATGGTGGGACTGCACTATAGTAGCCAGTACCACAAGTCACTATATATATATATATATATATATATATATATATATATATATATATATATATATGTCTACTTCTGTTCTACGAAAACACATTGTTTTGAAGAGAAGTACGAAGCCATTTCAGCAAAAGTGCACTTAATTGAAAGTGCACTTTTGTGAATACTGGTTCAATGAACTGAAAATAAAACAAAAAAAAAACACTTTTGCAGGGGGGGTGCCTCCCCCCACACCTCTGCTACTTATATATATTAACTCCAAGATCACACTACAGTGGGGATATGGCTATATTTCCTTTTCCCAACTGTACCCCCTGCAAAAGGGTGTTTGCAGTATTTTTGTGTTTTATTTCTGATTCTGTGAACCTGTGTTATCGAAAGTGCACTTTCAGTTACGTGCACTTTGACTGAAATGGGTTCATACTTCTGCTCTTCAAAAAAATGCATTTTCGTAGAACAGAAGTATATATATATACACATACACATTTGGTTACAGCTGAAATTGTTGAAAGCATGTTTAACTAAAGTTTTTTTAGGGGTGAAAAACACAAAGCATAAAATACTGAAAGAACATTTCACTGAATGCTCATTCTTGTAGTGTTTGTTAAGTAGGGGTGTGTAAGAAAATGAACGCTTGACTGAAAAGGTCATAGTGATTGGGGTATATGTGCAATTGGTAAGGGGCCAGATCTACTGTTTTTCATGTTAGGTGTGTGTGTGTGTGTGTGTGTGTGTGTGTGTGTGTGTGTGTGTGTGTGTGTGTGTGTGTGTGTGTGTGTTCTGTGCCCTTTTTTCCTTGTGTTGTGGTAAGGTTAGGGAAAGGGTTTTTAATAACGTACTGTGAATGGTTAGTTTTAGGGGCAGGGGTAGGTTTAGGGTTAATAAAACAAGTATGGTGGTGCAGGGGCAAATGCTTGGCTAATTACCAGGAAACTATTTCACAAAGAAGGGGATATATGCAATTATGAATACGTGAGACAAAAAGCATCTGTTATATAGCACTGGAAATTCACAAAATATTAGGGGATCCCCAGAAAATGATTATGTCACTATTCATCAATTAATCTGTCAAGATTTCACATGATGATGACCACAGCATCAATAATCATTAATTGATCAAAAGTAAAAACAAAAACCTTTGGTTTTGGTGAACGAACAAGGCCCCTGAGCCATGTGCTGTGTCCACTGTATCCCTGAACCTCATTCCATTAATTCCAAGACTGCTGCATTTCAAGGAAGTTGAAATGCTCAACCACTGTACCCTTGGCTGATTAAAAAAAATATCCAGATATAAGCTATTTGTGCAGGATTTGATATTTCAGTGTTGAAAAACTCACCTGTTATCGTAAGGTATATGCCTCGATAAATCATTAAAGGCAGCATTTTGTCAAGGAGAAATAAATATTGCAATATGTTGTATTAAAAGAGCCAAAACACAACTGAGGTCCATGCACTGTAACACTGCAACACTCCAATAACTGCACTGGGATGTTTGTACAAAAGTACAAAACCATTTATTATATAAAACAAGTTAGCTAAGCACTTTCGTCACCTAAATTGATTTGGGACTGCTTCAGAAGTAATGTGCCGCCACTAGCTAATTATTTTTCCCATTCCCCTTCAATGAACACACATCACAGCAAATGACATTTGATGAACTTTATTAAAATTCCATAAACATCACTTTATTGACCAACTAATATCTTATTTGCCACAGAATAAACATTGATATACTGTTAACTAGGGCAGCATGACCCGCCTCACCCTGATGAAATAAGCAGTGTCCTTATCCCTGCTTGCTTATGTTACTTATCAAGCAGCGTCCCACCACTCACTTTCATTTTCTGCTTAGTGAATTAACCATCCAACCAAATAAGCACCGCCCTTACCTCTGTTCTTATATTTACTTATCAAGCAGCTCCAACTGCTCACTTGCATTTCCCAACTCATTGAAATAAATATCCAACACCAGAGGGGGGAACAGAATAGGGACAAGCTTGCCCCTCTTCTCTGCCTTCCAAACATATAACCACACAATCCCCAATATTCCAAAAATCAGGGTGGCAGGGCAGGTAGTAAGTTCATGCCAAAATGTGATTCCTTATCCAGTTACACTCTCATAAAACCCATCAAGCCCTTCCCTACACTTACATCATTTCCTCCCAGTCCTCCTACTTTCACATTTAACCCTTTCTTCAACCCCAACTAGCTTTGTTCCCCTACCCTCCTTATTCCCATTACTACTTCTACCTATACCCTCACCTGAAGATGTCCCCGGGCAAACTGGTTTATTACCAAACCTCATTTATCCTTGTCCCCTTCAATAAACACACATCACACCAAATGACATCCGACAACCTTTATTAAAATTCCATAAATATCACTTTATTGACCAACTAATATTTTAATTTATTTATTGCAGAATAAACATTGATATACTGTTAACTAGGGCAATGTGACCCTGCTCACCCTGACCAAATAAGCAGGGTCCTTACCCCCTCTTGCTTATTTTACTTATCTAGCAGCGTCTCACCACTCACTTTCATTTTTTACTTATTTAATTAACCATCCAACCAAATAAGTGGCATCCTTACCTCTTGTAGATCAGAGTATAATGTGTGTGTGCTATGTCTTTAAGAAGATGTGAGGTTGTGCATGCATGTATAAATTCCAGACATGTGCAATCCCTAGTATCATTTTGTAGAAGCAGCCAGAGAGTAAGCATGTATGATTGCAGTAGTAAGTTTGTATACAAGTTACTTAAGTCATGGTCAATAAGCCTCTATAGTGATGTGTTTGTGTAGAATAAAGCTGCTTAAACAGAACCTATGAACACTTGTTTATTCATGTACCAACACGAAAGTGACATGGTGTCAGAAGTGGGATGGAAAAGAGAACATTTGGAGCCATGAGATGTAAAGATGACAGCAAAGGTAAAACCAAGAGAAAACAGCACAAACACAACCAGAAAGAATCAAAGGTAGTGAAAAGTAATACAAATTATTTACTCGTTGTGAAAAGAGGCAAGAAAAGGCATTACAAGGGCACAAACTGCATTATCAGGCAAGCAGAAAGTACAAAAAAGTTTAACTAAAGAAAATGTTTATTTTACAAGGCAATTAACTTTAAAGTAAAAAATGAGCATGTTTAAGGCAGAACGATTGTGTTTAAGACAGAACTGGGCATGTTTAGAGTAAAACAAACACAAGAAAAATACGTTGGGTATAAAAAGGGCTTAAAAGAGCAAAAAGACTATAATTAGAAAAGGGAAAAGGGCACAGTAAGCAAAAATAAAGAATCGCAACTACTTGTGTTTGAGCATAAATACGACTTTGTATTGTAAAAAGGGCGTAATTAAAGTTATTCAAAGTATCTCAGAGTGTGTAAAAGTGCTTACAGTGTGTGCTTATTACTGTGCGTGTATTTCAAAGAGTTCACTGTGTGCAAAGTGCAACTATTTTGTGTAATCCAGTCAAAGAATAGTTATTCAAAGAAAGCTCTTGTGCTGGGTATGTCTATTCGCAACATGCTGCCATTACAAATAGCTTCTTGTACTGTAAAGAGTTGCCTAGCAAGGTACCGCCATTTTGGGGGCATTTCAGTGTACTGCATATAGTCATTTGCAAAGTGCAATTACTTTGAAAGATATTGAATTTGAGCAACTGAAGTTTGATTTATTCACATTGTACAGTTGCTTGACATGTTTCTTGCATTGATAAAAGGTGTTTCTTACAAAAGATTGCAAGAGTATTACAGTGCTTGTGAATTGCTCAGTTGCATCGTAAAGTTCTCAAATGTTTCTTAAAGTGATGGCTTTAATAAGTGATGCCACATTATTTTGGCATTTTTACCTTTACCAATTGTCTTAGCATTCCTGCCTTTGTCATTGAAGTTCCAAGTGAAGACTTTAGCATTTCTACCTTTACCAATTCCAAAAGTGCATTACTTCAGCATTTCTGCCTTTAACAATTCCAAAAGCATAGTGAGTGATGCTAAATGACTTTAGCATTTCCGCCTTTACCAATCAAAGATTTCATAAAGCACTGAAAGGTCCAAGAAATTATTCCGCAAAGCTTCGTAAAGCATCAAAAAGTCCACAAAGCTATTCCGTAAAGTTTCGTCAAGCATTGATAGCCCAAAAAAGCTATTTCACAAAACACAGTAAAGCAAAGAGAAATCTGAAAAGCTATTTCGCAAAGTACAGTGAAGCACTGAGAAATCTGAAAAGCTATTTTGTAAAGTGCAATAAAGCAGCAAGAAGCCCGAGAAGATTATTTCGCAAAGTCCAGTTATTCAAAAGTACTACAAGGTTGTTCATTCGCATAATTCCGGTAAGTTTGAAGACAGAAAGTATAAGTTCAAAGCACAAAAGCATTGAGCAAATTGTGTTTATGCCAATTACGTGTGTGTGTGTGTGTCTGTGTGTCTGTGTGTGTATTCGTGCTTATTTGCAAGTCCCTTCACTGGTATGTGTTAATATGGCAGACGAATTTCGTAAAACCTCAACCACTTGAGTTTGATCAGAATATTGCAGAGAACTGGAGAATATTTGAACAAGAGTATGAAATTTTCATACAAGCAGCTTATGGAGATAAGGAGGCACGTGCCAAGACATTCATTTTGTTAAATCTAGAAGGATCTACGGCCATAGAAAGAGAGCATTCATTTGTATCTGCACCAGCAGTGTATGAAGGTGAAGGTGCAGACCACCATATTGTTGTGCTAGCTGAATCAAGAGATGTTTATTTATTGATTGATTGATTGATTGATTGACATTTGTTGACCAGGAAAGTCCACTGGGTCAGAAACCTATTTTCAGTGGAGGCCTGGGTAGAAAAGCTCCAAAATATAGTACAAAGTATTGTCAAGTATTGCAAAGTATTCTAAATTAACATAAATAATGAAGGATACATGTATGAAAGCAGAGATATGCAATATAGTACAGTACAGAGTTACATTATTAATCTTTAAGCATCACCACTTAACACAACATAAGTAATCAAGAATGTATGTGTCTTTCGGCTTTTTCCTGGTTAGGGGTCGCCACAGCAGAACTCCGGTCCGCTAATGATTGGCAGTTGATTTTTACGTACCGAGTTGCCAACCCTGATGCACAACCTTCAACGATGGTACACCCATTCACGCATGTCTCCATGCAGAAGACGCTCTAGCTGAGAACCGAACCGGACAGCGTCTTACTGTGAGGCGACAACGCTATAGCAGCACCACCTTATATGAAAGCAGAGATATGTAATACAGTACAGTACAGAGTTTACATTACTAATCTGAGTCAGCAGGAAGACCCCCAAGTGTTTGAAATGCAAGTTTAGAGAAATGTGCAAACCCCCAATGAATGTTATATCAGAGAGACATTTGTTTTACACAAGAATTCAGAAACCAGGGGAAACATTTGCAGCTTATATAACTGACTTGAGAAACAGAGCTAAAACATGTTGCTTTGGTGATTTGAAAGATGAGCTGATAAAGGACAGACTTGTGTGTGGTATTATTAGTGCTGCAGTGAAAAAAAAATTTACTTTGTGACAGTAATCTGACATTAAGCAAAGCAATAGAGATTTGTCAGATCCATGAGGTGACAGAAAGACATATGAATATGCTTGCAAGCTCCAGAGCATACATAGATAGCATGCAACATGTGGCAAATGGAAATAGGTCTAAGCAAGGGGCAGCCACAGGGCTTCCAAAGAAGGTACGAAGCTTTCCAGAATGTTCCAGAAAAACTCCAAGCTCCACCACCACCTCAGTGCAACACAAACGTGAGTCAGCAAAACCCAAATCTAGCTTTATTGTTAACTGTCGCAATTGTGGTGCAAATCATGAGTCTGAAAGAGAGAAGTGTTTAGCACATGGTCAGCAATGCCACAAATATAAAAAATGGAACCATTTCCAAAAGTTTTGCAAATCAAGCAAACCTCACACAGTTGTAAAGAAAAGTCACACAAAAAAGCAAGTTGATTAAGTAGAGCCAAAACAGTCAGCTTTCTATGTGGATGGTGTATCAGTACTTGGAGAAAGAGTTGATGCAGTAAACTTATTAACAAGGACTGAAGTGTTTTTGTACGGTTCAGATCAATGGAAAATCCACAGAGCTCAAAGTAGACACTGGGTCAGAGGATAATGTTATAGCAGCAGACACATTTGCAAAAGTGAGAATGAACAATTCAATGTAACCAGCAGTGCGAGTCTTGTGTATGAAGGTGACGAAATTAAAACTGAAAGTTCAGTAATACTTTCATGTTATTTGGATGAGAACTGTTACAACTTATTGTTCTACATAGTCCAATGACCACTGCAGTCTTTACTGAGTCTCAAAGATAGTTTGAGAATGAATCTGCTTACTTTTACTAAAGAAGTTCATCGTGTGAGTACAGCTCTGTATTCCAATTTTTCAGAAGCCATTTTCTCAGAGTATGCTGATGTTTTGATGACAAATTGGGCAAACTTCGAGTTGTGTATTCTATGAAGTTAGATCCTGAGATCACTCCAGTAGTCAGACCAGCAAAAAGAGTTTCGACAGCAATGCAAAGTAAAGTTAGAGCTCACTTGGATAAGATGGTACAGCAAGATGTGATTTGTCCTGTCACAGAACCAACAGAATGGGTATCATCCATGGTAGCCACTCACACAAAAGGCTCAGACGAAATCAGGATTTGCATTGATCCTACAGATTTGAATGAAGCATTAAAAAGACCATATCATTCAATGCGTACAGTTAAAGAAGTCGCAGCTCTAATACCAAATGCCACTGCATTTTCTGTTTTGGATGCAAAGAGTTCATTTTGGCAAGTGATGCTTGATCACAAATCCTCATTTCTAACTACTTTTGGTACTCTGTTTGGCAGATACAGATTCCTAAGGATGCCATTTGGAATAAATTCTGCAAGTGAAGTTTTTCAGCATGCAATGGAACAATTTTTTTCAGGTTATCCTTGTGCCATAATAGCAGACAATCTATTAGTTGCAGGCAATGGAGAAGCAGAGCATGACAGAAACCTCAAGAAAGTTCTAGACAGAGCATGTGAAGTAAATTTGAAGCTCGGTCCTCTGAAGTGCAAATTTAGACTTCCAGAAGTCATGCACATAGGTCATTTATTTACAAGTACAGGCTTAAGACCTGACCCAACCAAACAAACAGCTATTCTACAGATGTTAGCACCAGATAATGTGCAGGATTTACAGCATTTTCTGGTCATGGTCAACTATTTAGACAAATTTATACCAGACTTCAGTGAGTTGACAGCACCTTTGAGAGAGCTAACATGCAAAAATGTTGTATGATCATGGATGGAACATCACTAGAAGGCATTTGAAGACCTTAAGTAGAAAACTGCCACCACTCCCCCACCCCCCCACCTTAAGATACTGTAATGTGAATTAATCAGTTGTTCTTTCCAGTGATGCTTCAAAATTTGGTCTTGGTGCAGTTATTCTTCAAGAGGGCAGACCAGTAGCCTATGCATCTAGGACACTTACTCCAACTAAGATGCATTATGCTCAGATTGAGAAATAGCTCGCATGTTCCAAGTTTCACGATTATATTTATTGTCTAGCTATCTAGATTGAAACTGACCATCAACTTCTAGTTATCATTCCAAAGAAGCCTATGTATTCTGCTCCAGTGAGATTACAAAGAATGATGCTTAAATTGCAAAAGTACAATTCCAAAATGGTCTACACTAAAGGTAAGTTGCTCTATTTGGCTGATACCTTATTCAGATTGCCTCAACAACAGAACAGCTTGATTCTAAAACTTTTGCCTTTGATGTAATGCCAGTGCGTAATTTTTCCACAACTAGACTTAATGAGTTGAGAGATCACACTACGCCTGATCCAATTTCACAAAAGCTTAATCACTACATCAATGTTGGATGGCAGTCAAAGCAATCTAGTGTATCACCTGAAGTGCAATCATATTTTCCTTGCAGAGATGAATTGTTTATGGAAGATGGTATTATTTTCAAAGGTCCTAAACTTGTTGTTCCTGCTTCCTTACAGCAAGAATAAATTCAGATTTTGCATCGTGGTCACCCAGGTATATTATCCACTAAGAGAAGGGCATGAGAATTAGTATTTTAATCTTCATAATCGAAAGACATTGATAGAGTTCTTTCTTCTTGTTTGGTATGTGATAGTACCAGAGCATATTTGCAAAGAGAACCACTTCAGCCAAGTCCAGTACTTGAACTACCTTGGTCTACTGTAGAAACTGATATCTTTGAGTGGAACAATCAACACTACTTGATTTTGGTAGATTCTTATTCAAATTGGTTTGACATCGATCTACTATGAAACTTAACAGCTGTTATTACTAAGTTGAAACGTCAATTTTCAGTTCATGGTAGTCCACATAAACATTATTCTGACAATGGTACTCAAGTCACTAGCCAGTTGTTTCAGAAATTTGCAAAAGAATGGGACTCTGTACATGTCACTAGTAGTCCTGAATATCCTAAGTCCAATGGTCTAGCTGAACAAGCTGTACAGAGTGCAAAGCAATTACTTGAAAGGTCAAAGCATGACAATACCAATGTGTTCTTGAATTTACTTAATCTCAGAAACGTACCTCATGACGATATTCTTGGCTCACCTGCTCAAAAACTACTTTCCAGCCAAACTAGAACTATGCTACCTATTTCATCAAGATTGTTGCAGCCTATAGCTAACAATAAAACCATCAAGGCTCAATTGTTTAAGAAGTGTAATATCCAGAAATCTAGTTACGAAAGATCAAGCAAATTACTTTGTTCATTGAGGGAAGGAGAGATGGTCCGAATTCAGACAACAAAAGGTTTTATTCAAATAGGACAGATTACAGGCATCTGTGCCGAGCCGAGATCCTATTTGGTAAGCTTGAGGGTGTGGAGTATAGGAGGAATTGCAGACATCTACTTCCTGTACTAGAATCATCATCATTGCAATCACAACATTGTATCTGTGATGCAAACTCTAAATCAGAGAATGAGTCAGAAATTGTTTCTAGACCAGAATGTGCTCAAAAGTCTGATTCTGTTCCAGAAAGTGATTAGAACATTCCACAGGTCAACCATTTTGCAGAAACTGTCCCAGTTGCTAAATCTAATTCCAAGTTTTATGTCACACGATATGGACGAGTTTCAAAGCCTAGTATGAAATACGCAGCAAAACGGACTTGATTGTATATGTATATATATATATATATATATATATATATATATGTGTGTGTGTGTGTGTGTGTGTGTGTGTGTGTGTGTGTGTGTGTGTGTGTGTGTGTGTACTTAGTATTGTATAATGCATGTCTATAGATTATCTGTGATTTCTGCATGCTAAATATCTCATGACAAATTGCATGATCTATTTCTCAAAGAGGGAGGATGTAGATTAGAGTGCAACGTGTGCTATGTCTTTAAGAAGCATGCGAGGCTGTGCATGCACATATAAATTCCAGACATGTGCAACCCCTAGTACCATTTTGTAGAAGCAGCCAGAGAGTAAGCATGTATGATTGCAGTAGTAAGTTTGTATATAAGTTACTTAGGTCATGGTCAATAAGCCTCTACATTGATGTGTTTGTGTATAATAAAGCTGCTTAAACAGAACCCATAAAGACTTGTTTATTCGTGTCCAACACTAAAGTGACAACTATTCTCTTACTTTAACTTATCAAGCAGCATCTAACCATTCACTTGAATTTCCCAACTCTTTGAAATGAACATCCAATACCAGAGGAGCAAAAGAGGGACAAGCCTGCCCCTCTTCTCTGCCCAGCAGCCTTACCAGGCTCTTCCCCCTCCTTCTTCCAAAATCTTTCATCCAAACCACCAAACAAACCTAATGATACATTAACAGGTCAAAGTCAAATATCATTTAGTGTACTCCATCCTCTCCACACCAAAGTGAATCCCTGCCATCACCCTCCCAAAGTCCAGTCATTCAAATATCCAAAGCCTCCAGCTGCCTAAACTGCCAAAATTAAACCGATGATCCCTCATCAACATCAAAGTGATACCAATACCCTTGTATAACCTCTGTAAATCAAACATATTCTTAATTATCCTACTACCAACAGCAGCTTTGCAAATGATTTCCAAGTCATTACCTGTTACATGTACCACCAAAACATTAAAATTCCCAGCATCATCTGAAACAAAGCAAGCCCAAACTGGATGCCAAACTATCTAAGCTGCAACATCCTTTTGCCACCCAAAGGATAAAATAATGACCAAGATGATATTTTTCTAAAAGATCAATTTAAAGCAATCCCACCACTATACACTCTTATAAGGCAAAACTTTAATGACCAGAACAGCATTTAGTGACCAACAAAACCACCCTATGAATGACTTCAATACCTCCATGAAGCCAATACCCCCCCAAACTGCAGCTCGAATGAATCTTCATTTCCCCACACCAACCATTGCCAAAAGCTTCCCTTGTCCATAGCCATAATCTATTCTTCATGCTAACAAACATATCCCAACCCTTCAGACATATAAACCACTAACCAAGATTTAGTAAATTCAGATAACCCGGTCACCTGCCCCACTATACTACTCAAAATTAAACCCGCCTTATCCCAAAATTTCAACCCTTGAGTTTATTTATGTATTGTAATATTTTTTACTATTAGTTATCATACTATCTTCACATCTGGTAAATCAAACCATGGCCTATCTCCACTAGCAATGCCAGAAACATGATACGTCACTTAGACCTTCAAACTGCTGCTTAATGGAAAACCTTTCCTTACACATCCCTAACACACAAGCAAAATGGAGATCCAGATAACATGTCTATGTCTGCTTGCCTGCCTGATATTGCCAAAACCAAAGAACAGTGCTAAATTTCAGTAACACAGACCACCGAGCAATTCATCTGCATAGCCTTGCCACAGGAAAAATCAAAGCCAACTACTAACATGCCCCCCATAAACCCAAATAGAAAAAAAGAAAATTGATTCAATGTCACATTGCTGTGACTCCACCTCACCCAAGGACAACCTCAAACTCCCCATAAACAATCCACAAACCCATTTACCCTGCCCTTGACCTACCTCATTCTCACCTGCCCCCCACTACTCCCAAACTGCAATGACACTGATGTGCCTTAATGAGCACCTAATAAAGTAGTATTACCTGTGACCTCACTGTGCACCACTCCAACCACTGGCACATCCACCCCAACAAAATCCATCACCTTTCAAATCCACTTCCTTCAGGCCATCTGAAGCCTAGTATGTGCTCCCCATCTGCAACGTCACTGTGCACCACTCCAGCGGCTGGAGCATCCATCCCAGCAGGATACATCACCTTTTGAGCCTATCAACTGATGACTCTGCACGTCCCCAATAGATGCAAACTCTGCGCTTCCCCATCTACAAAAAAAAAAATAAAACTGTAAATCCTCTGCACACCCATAAACCAGCATTTCTTAATGACAATCGTAAATGCTGCCACAGGCCTACCCTGACCATAAATCACTCAGCCGCTATTATGCCCTGCATCCCCTATCCTCAACAGCCTGGCACCACAGTATCCTTCAGCAACTCCTTCAACAAATGACAACTACCCACTTGAGTGAGTACAACTAAACACTGCAATGAGGTATAACTTAACATCAAAATACCTGGGTGACCTAGTAATTCTGTACAAAATAATTACAGAAATATATGGGCCCATTTAACTTTCATAAAAACAGTCTTGGGACCATTTCTGCAAGAAAGCAGTACCAAAATATCCCCACAAAACCCCCTAACCCAAAGTAAACATTTAAACAAAACTACATATTCATAATAGAAAGTGCGACTCCCCCCTTTCCCTCTCCTCCCCCTACGTGGCTCTAGCAGCAACATGTACACCATAATGAAACTTGATGCTTAATACAAAAGATTAAAATACCTCCATACATACCTAAACCTCTCAAGTATACCTCATTTCAAGGAACGCTCATCATTCGCAGCCAAAAAAAAGTTCCTGTTCCTCAAAGTTTCACACGGAAAGGGACTGCCACATGGAAGTTCCACACTGAAAGAGTCCATCAGACATACAATGTTAGCAATTTAACTGATATCAATGGCAAGTAGAACTGAATCATTATTTCATTAGAAGGCTCCTCCATAAGTAAAATTATTATATGTAACCATCCTATGAGCTTCCTGTTTAAAATCATTAGTTAGCACCCTTTATCAATTTGTTTCACATTATGTGAGGTAATGTTTCTCATTCTAAAAGTGGAAGGTTGAAAATCATGAACATACCCCTAAAGCATTTTGACCACTCAAGCTGCAACGGATGAGATTGGGCACATTCAGGGTGATATGGTCGTAGGCAAAGCCTACAGCAACCTGATATTCCCAGGCGGTCTCCCATCCAAGTACTAATCAGGCCCAACCTTGCTTAACTTCAGACAGCAACACAAAAAAAAAACCTCAACTTTAAGAGCAATGTTAAAATGAGTCCCTCTGGTGATGCTTGCATTCCCCTCAACCTCTAAGAGAAAGTGATGGAAAATGAAGAAGTGCTCCATCCCTTTCATAAGTTCATTTCAGGTTAACTACCTTGCAGGGACACTATTAAAGGTATTGTGCTTACCCATTGAGCACCTTCATACATACAGGCTCTCCAACCCCCAGTGACCCATAACTCAGATGGGAATCATAACATTTTGCCTTGTGCCTATGAGGCAAACACATTTTTACTATGCCCACCCCTTACTTTCTGGGGACTCGTCAAAGACCCTATCAAGTTTGAAGAACAGCCTAAATTATGAGATAAAATCTGTCCATTCTGCCTAATCCAGACAGTAGCAAAGTCCTAATACTGCTAATAGCAATAAAGTGCATGTGAGCCATACCAATCCACACTTCCTGTTAATACAGGAAATTACGGAGCTTGCAATGGCATCCAGATAAATGGAAAGGCTTTACCTAACAGTACCTCCCTTAACATTACCAAACTTACAACAGGTTTCAGATGAGAATCGTGCCCATAGTAATGGCACTTGTTGCCACAGAAAACCCCCTCCTCACTCAACCACACATTCCCACAAGTGACAAACACATGCAGAGCCCTCTTTTAGTGCATCCATTTACTGACCACATCAACTCATTCAAAAGGCACCATAATTAGCATTATCTGCATTCAACACCATAAATCCAAGCATACCACTTAAGTCAATTCAAAAGATGTTTGCTACCCCCCCCCCCCACCGGAAACTGTCTGTCCACCCCATTTTTGAAACACAAACACTCCCCCGACCTTAACAGCAATGTTAAAATAGAGATGCTATCTGTGCTCTTCTGCTACCGCTTGCTTTGACCTGCAACCTATCAGAGAAATTAATGGCAAAATGAAGGGCACTATTCTTTGATAATTAACCTGGCAGGGATGCTATTAAAAGTATTGTGCTTACCAATTTAGAACTCTCATCCATACAGGCTCTACTACCCACCAATGACCCCCAGACCAAGATGGGAATCAAACCCTTTAACTCATGTCTGTGAGGCAGCACACCATCACTATGCCATCTGTATACTGTCTCAATTTTGTTTCAAAAGTAGTGGAACTCAATACTAGGGTCATCACCAAGATATTTTTAGAATGTCCTCCCCAACTGACAGGTACTACCAAGACTGCCGCCTTTTCAGATCCAGGGACTTTTTTTTTTTTTTTTTTTTTTTTTTAATAAGGACAAACCACAGCCACAAATGACCACTTCAGCAATGTAAAAGCTTTCTTTTGCAATACTTAAGCTCAGATGCCAAAAGTAGTGTGGGCATCCCTCAGGGCACAAGAGAAAACCATAGCTGAATCAACTCCATTGCTACACTCCCCCATAGGCATTACCTCAGCATTGTGCATGAGCAGTAATCAACTGTTACTCCTGTGTGCCTCACAGCCCATAAACTCACTCATTCTCATCTGGGAACCAACCCAGCCACAAAGCACCTCCCTTTACTGACTCACTACCACCAATGCTGCAAAGCACCACCACTGACTGCTCCACAACAGCAATGATAACTGAGGCCAAACCCACAAGAACCTAACCAAAAAATCTGAGAAGTGACCATAAACAGTGAGACAAAATCTCTAACATCAAGGACATGCCCACATATTCTTCTTACAAACTCAGAAAAGCAGACAAAATAACTGCCAATGCAAAGACCATGAAATGCGACCCAACAGGCATGGCCAACATGAAACAGAGGTGACAGACAACAGTGAGACAAAATCCACATTAGCCATGCAGGGCACAAAGCAACAACCAATGTCAAGAAGAAAATCATTATTTGCAGCTATCTACACCTGCGACCATGCCCCAAAACCTTCTACTAGCATTGCTTCAGTGACAATAGCAGCAGCCTGTATGCAGGTGTAGCTACAAGCCCTTACAAGCAGTTCATTCATAAATAAGTACTAGGCAATCACCCCATGTGGCTAAAGGAAAGCTTCACTGTCCCCTTCCCCTTACTGCACCTTGTAAAAACTGGACACTAGCATCTGGACAAAGCAATAAACAAAAGAACCAAAACCACTCTTAAAAGTTAATGGAACAGCAAACTGTGCATTAACATGGATCCTCCTATAGTCATAAAGTCTGAGTCTCAAATGTCTGTCACCATCTGCTGCCCCAATCCCCAAAGATATCCCAAGGATCTGCCACAAAAGACAAGCACCATTTCATTGAAAATGGACCAAAAGTATGAGTCAAAAGCTGAACATAAGGCCCAATGGCATTTTCTCAAAAATAAAACAAATCAAAAGCAAAAAAAAAAATATATATATATATATATATATATATATATATATATATATATATATATATATATATATATATAGCAAAATACACATGCGCTGAAAAACAAATGCTTACTTATGCTATTTTAACAAGATATGTGTAACAAGATAGTCTGCATTCATAACTCTCCTCCTATTCTGTGAGAAGCTGCACTGTTAAGAAGCACCATGCATGCACGGTGGCAGCTGTTACTGTACCTTGTTGGAAGCCTGCAAAAAGCCACTCACAGCCCCAGCTGAGGGGAACAGAGCAAAACAGCTGTAACACCACAACAAAACAAAAATACATGCAAAAAATGGGAGAGTCAAAAGTGTGCATGCCCCGACCACTGAACCAACTGGCACAGAAACCACAATTATACCACTCCACCCACGTCCCAAACAAGCCACAACAACCAACCCAGCAGCACAAGGTGACCAAATGAGGCCATGTATATGCTTGTCCTACCACACCAATCAACAACACACAGCCCTGGGGACAAAAGAACATCCACCTACTGGTATGACACAGCAAAGGCCTCTCCTCCAAAAGTCCTAAAGGATCTCAGGACAAAAGGACACAAACAACCAGGAAAAGGCCAATTCAATGGCATGCAACCCGCTACCACCACCGCCCCAGCTGCTCAGCTCCCACATCCAAACCATGGCAAATCAGCAATAAGTAAAGGAGAAAGAAAGAAAAACATACATCTAAAAACCACCTGGCACCAGTCATCCCACCATCCACCCTTAACCCAAGGCCTAACAGTTCTCCTAGAATACCTACAGGTCATCTCATAAATGAATTTACCTTAGCAAGTTCATGCTAAAATATGATTCGTTACCCAATTACACTCTCACAAAACCCATTGAGCCCCTCTCAACACTTAACCTCATTTCCTCCCAAGTCCTCCTACTTTCCCATTTAACCCTCCCCCCCAAATAGCTTTGTTCCCCTATCCTCTTAATTCCATTACTATTTCTACCTATACCCCCATGTAAAGATGTCCCCGGACAAATTGGTTTGTTACCAAACCTCATTTATATCATAATTAAACAGAACATGTGACCATTTCATCAAATCATGTGCAGCCACCACTAAAACAATAAAATTCATAAACTCGTCAAAACAGTATAACAATAAATGTTCATATTAAACCCCCAACTCATTCATCTCCTCCTTGCAAAAAATTAACTGGTCACCACTAAAATACCCCAACCTAGATGAGGCTGTCCACTTCTTCAACAGTACCTTCCTCTCCATCTAAAACACCCATGCTCCTGTAAGAAATGCCAAAGTCAGATCCAGGCATGCCCCATGGTTACATAAGACCACCAGAACCCTAATGAAACATAGAGATAAGGCCTGGGAGCACTGGTGACTAACAAAAAATAACTCAGATAGGCAATCATTCCTTGAACTGCGCAATAAAGCCACAAATCATATAAAATTAGACAAATCCCTCTACTATAAATCCACATTAAACTCTACCAACTACAACCCTAAGCAATTCTGGTCCACTATTAACACTATCTTCCACCCAGGGAAGGTTGATAACCCCCAGCCGTCCATTCCCCCCTCCACCAGCAGTATTGCTGAATCCTTACACAAACACTTCACTGAAACTATAATATCTCTAAACAAACAACACTTCCGTACAACAGCCCCCCCAACTCCTAACCCTAAACCCCCCACTCCCCTTTTCTTCTTCACCTCAGTACCTACCTCCAACATAAAAAGACTATTGTCAAACCTTAAACCTACCAAACTCGCAGCTGACAACCTCCCCTCTGAATACTTGAAAATTGCAGCTGATACACTAGCCAATCCAGTTTCAATTCTAATCAACCATTCCATAACAGAAGGCTATGTTCCCTCGATATGGAGAATATCCCACATCATTCCCGAACACAAAGGCATTCCCTCCACCGACCTCTCCAATTACTGCCCCATTGCTATCCTCTCCCCTCTCTCCAAGCTACTTGAAAAATGTATCAACACCCAGGTCTCCAACTACCTCCTAGCTAATAACCTCCTCTCCAAAACCCAACATGGCTTCAGGCCATATCACAGCACTACCTCCACTCTGCTCTCCTTCACCAACACTATACTTAATCTCAAAAACAATGGTCTCTTCTCTCCATATTTCTAGATCTCTCAAAGGCCTTTGACATGGTATCTCATGAGCTACTACTCCCTACTCTCCCCAACCTCTCCTTCTCACAATCAGCCTGCAACTGGTTCCACAGCTATCTACACGGATACCAGCAATCAGTAATCTGGGACGGTAACTTATCACCTCGCCTCCCAGTTACTCTCGGAGTTCCCCAAGTGTCTATCCTTGCCCCTCTACTATCACTTTTCACTAACAACCTACATACTGCCACCACACAAGCATCTCTTATACAGTACGCAGAAGACTCTACTCTCATCTGCTCTGCCCTCACTCTACCATAACTACAACAAATCACACAGGAATCATTCTCTTCTGTAGAAAGCTGGCTATCCAATGCTCAGCTCCTAATCAACCCAAGTACGACAAAACTTCTCCTGTTCCAACCTTCCTAAGCCACCCAAAACACCCCCCACTTCAACATTCTTCCAAAGACAATACCATCATCTCTCCATCAGTACACACAAAACTACTCAGTGTGGAAATAGACAACAAATTTAGATTTGATACCCACATGTCTCTCACAATAAAAAAGTTCACAAGAAACTTGGTGAATTATATCGAAGCCGCCAATTCCTAACCAAGGTGGCTAGAATCTCCATAGACAATTCCCAGCTAATCTCCACCCTACTCTATGCATCCCCCATACTTACCAACCTTAGAAAGACCTACACAAGCTGGATGCTTGTTACAACAATATTGCTAAATTTGCAACTGGAACCTCCTACCGCAGCCATCATTGTATCTCCCTTAAAGAACTAAACTGGCTAGAACTCAAACAATTCCTTCACTTTAATCAACTCACCCTCGCTCATAAACTTATTAACCACCCCCTTAACATCCCTTCCCTTCAAACCCTTCTCCAACCCTATCACCCCACTAGGCCCCTAAGATCAAGCAACAAAAATCAACTCACTGTTATCAAACCCAAAAACTCAGCAGGAGAAGCCATATTTTCATGTACCATATCTAAACTTTGGAGCAATCTTCCACCCTCTATAACTACTCTACCTTCCAGCAGCCTTTTCAAGACTGCGCTCAAATTTCACTTAAATTTGCACTGGCTTTGTCCTTGTTCTAATCCAGACTAACACCCCCACCCTTACCTCCCCCCACCTTGACTCTATACTACCTCCACTACTAACCACAGTCAGAAATAGCTAGCTGTCTTTACATATTTCTTGTCTGAAAATGTTGTTACTAATATTATAAAGGACAAGAAACTATCTAAACTTGCAACATTTACTGTATATACTGTTGATAATCAATATCTTGTTATTGTATTAAAGCCAACAACCTGTAATGTTGTTTACTATTGCTGCAACTTTGTATCTCTATTTATCATGTACATGATGTGGAGCTTATCTCCCTGGGCATCTGCTGAAAAAGGACCTGCGTCCATTGGGAATTTCCCAGTAAACAAATGTAAATAAAATAAAATGTCCAATAAGTGTAGAGCAATTCAAATAAACATTAAATAAAACATTGACTACAATACCTACATACATTAAAAAGATAATTAAAATATATTTAATAAACTGTTTTGTAATGCTGCCCTAGGTTTCCCTTTTCTGGTTTGGTTATTTATTGTATTAAAAGTGTTTCCTTCCCATTCAAAATAAAACAATCTACCTAGAACTGCTGGAGAAAGTGTGCTGCACATTTGAAATAAAAAGGCTGATTTCAGCCACATGAAAATACACATGAATGTGGATGCTACTGGAAGAAAAGTTACCTGAATACAGTACATGTTGGAGAGATCTATGAATTGCCTGACGATGCATCGTGGGCATAGTAAAGCATAAAGAACCACTTTTGCCAAAAAGGATTTTATTCTATACTATACTATGCTATGCTATGCTATACTATACTATACTACACTATATGTGTGTGTGGGTGTGTCCACTCATACATTACTGGAACAAAAGACTTTCAGTTTTAATATCTTAAAATGATATACCACACAGCAGTGTGAAAAAAATAAAGAATGGGTATATGCTTATTCTATTTATTTCGCTTAGATAGCCTAGTCAAGATAGACAGACGCAGCCTGGGAAACACTAAAACTGACAAATTTATAGTTTGTGTAACATTTTATATATGAAGTTACAATGCATCTTCAGTTAGATACAGCAAAGCTATTTGGATATATCAAAGCTGTATTTGAACATCAATGTGGGGAGACAGAGATTTATATATTTACAGTAGTAGTTTCAAGGTAGATGAAAGTCGTCACACAAGTTGTTTCAGACATATTTACACAGTTAATGTAGTCTGCGATGTGCAAAGTGTATACATGGCAATTTATACTGAATTGGAATTTACAAAAACATGCATCTGGAGCATTTCTCCCCGGGCCTCCGCTGAAAACTGGCTCCATTCCAAGTCGGACTTTCCAGATTAACAAATGGTAAATAAATAAAAATAAATAAATAAATACGCTCAGCAATTAATATTACAGAGTAGGTGAAAATAAGTTTAAACAATTAGTACAAAAGCTGGTAAGAATAACATTATAATAGTTGTTGTTAGTTAAATGATTTTATAAAAATGTGATGTCAGGTTTAGAAGGGAATTAGATTAGCTTTGTATTTACTAGGGAGAAACACATGGTTGTTTTAGAGTTGTGTGGTAATTGACATGTGGTCATCTGAAGTTTACAGTTCTGTTGTAGATAACTAGAAATTCTTGACAGAAGCATTGGGGGAGGGGTGCAAGAAACAGTAACATTTAAGCAATTTTGTAAGTCACTGGGTAGGTATTTTTAAAAGTGTCCATTGAGTGGCAGGTACGAATGTTTGCAATGATACTATAATGTACCGCAGGTCCAGTTTTGAAGAAGACCCATTCTGTTGTACATACAGTAAACTGAGATCTTGCAAGATTAGATATATTGGGTACATAGCCAGTTTTAGGCACCAGCAAACCCTGTGGTCGCTGGGGGCAGCCTGTTCCCTGGGGGCCCCCAACCACAGCAAGTTATCTTATCCTGATATTTTGTCACATCTGTAAAACCAACAAAAGCTAGTGCAGCAGTCTTGCATACTTAATAAACTATGAGGGTAATAACTCTTATTTATATCTCCTTTAAAATTCAAAGATATTTCTGGTTGTAGTAACGGTGTTTTGTCAAGTAACAGGCATCAGAATGCCATTAAATATTTTACCACTGACATAGTGCTCCTGGCTTAGTTAAACCCTGCTTTTGGACATTTTCTCCACTAAAACTAACTACATAGCCAGCTTTTAGTCCCTGCAAAACCATGGCTGCAGGGGGCCCCCTTAATCATCTTTGTCTGTGTGGGGCCCCACAAAAGCTGCTGCTGATTGGGGAAAATGAGGAATGAAAAATCCATTCATTTCCTAATTATGCTCTTTAACATGAACAGGGCTGTGATATGACCCTGTTAGGATGAAGATGATAATGAACATGAACAATATAAGTACTAGAGGGATCAGCAGCCCAGAGTGGCTTACCTCAGTGCAAACTTTGGATTTTAAGAAGAGCTGATGCTTCCGATCATCAGGGATAGTTTCTCTTTCAGGTAGTTTTATAACTAATACCAGAACACCAGATGCTATAACTCAATTTATTTGCTTAAGAATTCAGTACAATCCCAAAACTAATAGAATAAATGCTCAGAATCATAAATATGTTTAAATATTTCTCTAATTCACTTAAAAAGTTACTAGAATAACAGATTTTGCATCAACATCTATTTCTGGACAATAAGTATAAAACTCAGATGTCTTGATTGATTGACTGTTTGTAATCCTGAATGATTTACCAGCAAATCAGACTTTTTACGAAGGATAAAGCAAAAGTATGAACAAAATCAGGGAAGGTCTGTGAAAGCAGGGACAGTGAGAAGTATGCATTACTCCTTGATGAAATAAATCTTACTGCTTTTGCTGTAAGACGACTGCTAAACAGCAGTGACTAATCTGGTGTGGCAGTACCAATGTTGCACAAGGCATTGCTGTTTGCTGAAATAAGTACATAACTAGTGTGTGTGTGTGTGTGTGTGTGTGTGTGTGTGTGTGTGTGTGTGTAAAAACATCACTAATTTTTATCTGTGCATGCACCCAATGCCAGGACACAGACATTATTCGTCTGTGTATCAGTAAAAAATGTACCTAACAATTAATTATATTTCGAAAGCAAGACATAACATATATCACAGAACATTCAGACACTTAGATATTCTTGGAGTCTGATTGCCCCCACTCACCAGACTGTCTAAATGGATAATGGGGACTCCCTTTATCATCCTTGACTCTGTGGGGGCCCCCACCAAAGCTGTTACTTGTTAGAGAAAAATGTATCAATTTTCTGAATATGCTGTTTAACCTGAATGGTGCTGAGATATGACCCTTTTAGGATAAAGCTAATAATAGCCTCTGTTTACAACCACACCCATTCTAAAACCAGCCCTGCTCAAATGTGTGTGTGTACATAAAGCTGCTATGGGTTATGAGGGGCTAGAGATTGTGTGAATATTATGTCTTTAATTTTCATCACAGTCAAACCTTAGAGGTGCGCACATGAAGTCATTATAGCTTGCATTTGAGCTGAGGGCAGTGTTTCTCACAGACCTCAGAGGTGTACAAAGAAGGTTACTATAGCTTGTGTAAGAGAGGTGTACTGTCTAGGAGCAACAAATTTGAATATTACTGAAATCATTCTCACAATCACGTACTAGGCACATATACATGTGGCTACCTTTGACGGCTGAGGTGAAGAACATGCTATGTATATGTATATCATCAGTCACTTGAAATATATGACAAAAGCAATTTAAATGTCTGCTTTCATCCCAGTCTAACACCAGAGGGATGCATAGGCAGTGACTTGTCTTTTTTAGAGGGTTAGGGAGGTAGGCAGTATTTCCAGATAAGACTTAAATATTCTCACAACTATTGGCTTGTTAGTTTACTGTAAGCTACTATTTTGTCAGCTTTGAAAATTAAGCCTTGGGCACAAATTATGCCTTGAAAGAAAAAAATAAGACTGAAATTCTTTATTTCTTCATAATTTTTATTCAGGCAACTATTGGAGTAAAATGTTGAGAAAATGTTTTAAAATGCATCCCAGACTATCTGTAAACCTGTGGCTTCTTGGGCCCTGACTTTAGTTATTTTCTAAATGGTTATTACTGGGCTGTCTTGTTCAGGAAAGGTGTGTTGAAGGATGCAAGGAAAACTAAAGCTGAACCACAACAGTGAATTTCTTTCCTTAATCATAATTTCTGTTCAAGCTATTATTGGATGAAAAGGTTGTGTAAAATGCACTTCAGAGCATATAGAAAGTTATGGCTTCTTGAAAAAGCTTAGAGTCAGGCAAAATGTGAGAAAAGGAAGAAAACAGTAACGTGGATGGTATGGGGAGCCCAAAAGGAGAAGGACTCAGAGGTGAGGACTGGAGGGTGTGGGGGGTGGGGGGGTTGAAATGTGGGTCGAGTCATCATTTCACTTTAAGTCCAGACCTGTACATAGACTTGTTGCAATGTATCACTGTTGCAACTAAGTGCCAGTAACTCTAACTGCCCCTTTGTTAGACAGCTCAACATAATGATAGTGTAATACATAGGCCTGTTGTAATGTAAAAGCTTGTAGCTGGAGGTCTATCTGTGGATACTACTCCTAAAAGTTTGCAGCATGAAATAAAAGGTTGCTTAGGATGGATGGCATTGTTAGTATGATACTTACACTGGAAGTGCCAAGGGGGCCCCCAACGTGACATTTGCTGGAGGCCCCCAAAATGCTAACACCGGCCCTGGGGTACTTAGTTTCCTAGGAAAAAAAGGGGTTTCTGTACCCTTTAGCTCAGTTGCAAGTGGAGGACAGGTTTCTGCTGTTATTAATTAGATCATTTCATACTGTTGCAAGATGGTTTGTGACATGTTTGGAAGTGGGAATGGTGTTAGCTAGTTCCTAAGTGTCAACACTGAATGCACTGCTTTAAAAGACTTATGACAAAGCTTTTATTCTGCTTTTAAAAGTTTTGTGGCTGTGGTTGTATTGTCAACGGCTATTAGTAGGAGACAGTATTGTAATCGTGCTTTTTGTTATGGCTTTTCAATGTCCGGACAAAGGCAGCTGGTGACCTTACAGGTATATTCAAGGTGGTAATTTTGATTTTTTTTGGCATGAAAGTTGAATGACAGGTTTATGGATGCCAAAGTATTTATAGTTTTTAGTGTACAAAAATGATTAGATCTACTAGCCGTTAATATGAAAGAATTGATTTATCTGAAAATTAAGAGTTTTCCAAAAAGCACAGGTCTATTGTTAGCTTGAGGTAGTCAGATGTTCTTTAAAGTTGCCACTTTTTTCTCAAGTGACCAACATGAGATCTTTAGCTACATACGATTATTTTATGAAATAAGAAAGCTAAAGGTACAGAAATAATTAAGAGTGTAAAGAATACAGGTCCTAATACAAAGCACTAAGGGTTTTGTATCAGTTGTATTTATTTGTATTTATTTATTTGCTTTTGTTAACCAGGGAAGTCCAGTGGGCTAAAATGAGCCCATTTTCAGTGGAGGTATGGTGAGAAAAGCTCCAGAAACAAAACACAAGATAAGAGACATTGGTTAATCAAGGATTATAAAGAGTGAAAACAAAACTCACTTGGAATGTTATACAAGTATGTGTCTAAGAAAGTTATGAAAACATTTTTGACTCATTGCAAAGTAAACAGTAAAAAAGGAAAACTGAACAGACAAGATAGACAAACTATGCAATTCTAGTTATACACGTATACAAGGTAAAGATAAATGAGCTAGAGGGAGCTTGTCATGGGTGACACTTCACTTGGGAGAATATTGATAAGTATAGGGATGGCCGGAGTCAAACAGGTAATCAAGTTATAGAGGATCAGGAGATAGTACATCGGCAAAAGTCATTGAGTAGAAAGGCACCTGTGTAGAGACTTTTTCAATGAGGAGGCACTACTAATGTTTTGAACAGGAATTGTTACAATCATCTTTTAACTGCTTCTTAGTGAAGGAGACTTTTAAAAACTTGGCTACTGTAGTTTCAAAGCCTCTATTGTTTGGTTTTCACAGCAGTAAATCACAGTTCTCAACTTAGAAGTTCATCTCCAAGTCAACAAAAATACTTTCCCACAAACTTACATTTCTAGAAATTATTGAAAAAGAAATTGGTGGCTCAGCAGAGTGTAGTTGTACCATTAAATGATGGTCATAAATCATGTTGGGTGTTAGTTCAGATTCTAATAAATTGTATATATGATAACATCTTAGTGTTGGTTTAAGATTTCATTATTTTTCTGTGTGATGGTAGAGGGAATACAGGATATATTGGTCTGATACAGCAAGCTTTTAACTTTAGGAATGGATGTTGATTGTAGCTTTCATTACAACTGTAATGATGTTGTTTTTATTCTAAGGTTAAAGAAGAAGAGGACAGGTCGGACTGTAGAGGAAGATGACATTTTAAGGAATGTAAGGTGAGGGACATTATTACCTGGGGGAATTTATTTTTTTTTTGAGATTTTTAACAATTATTTGTAGATGGAGTTAAAGCAGGTGTGACTCATATAGAAGGTACTCCTTAGCAGCATAGGAAAAGAG
>NC_056744.1:50577988-50625488 GCF_019279795.1 Protopterus annectens | reverse complement strand
ACAAAAGCAAAAACAAGAGGGGATAGGAGGGAGGGAAACCCAGACTGCAACAGTGAAGACACTCGAACATCTACATTTATGGTAGGTGTACACAACTGTACTATGTTCATCATGTTTCACTGTTGCAGTCATGACTGTAGGGTAGAATCCCAAAGCTGAAAGAAAGGGAGGTGGTCATAAAGAAGAAGGGGCTAAAAGGCCCTGCAAGACTGCAGAGGCAAAGCCTGCCCTAGACTTAGAGTAGAGGGGTAGATTGTAGTGCTTAGAATAAGTATGCACTGAACTCCAAGTTGCAGCCTCCAAAATGTCCTTGGTAGGAACTCCCCTGAGAAAAGCCGCAGAAGTGGCAGCAGCTCTGGTGGAATGAGTCCGTATACTCCCTGGGATTTGCTTTCCATGGTGAGAATAACAAAATCTGATTCCATGAGCAATCCATTTAGAAATGGTCTGTTTTGAAACGGCTTTACCTTGGGAACTTGAAGCATAAGAAACAAACAATTGCTCTGATTTCCTGATGTCCTTGGTTCTGTCCAGGTAAAAACGTAGTGGTCTGTGTACATCCAAGGAATGTAAGATCCTTTCCCCTTTATTTTGAGGAGTGGGGAAAAAGGCTGGCAAGTGGATAGTCTGATTTAAAGCCACTTTGGAAACCACCTTAGGCATGAAGGTAGGATTAGTCCTCAAAGACACTCTGTCTTGATGAAAAATAATATAAGGCTCCACAGCCATAAGAGCTTGTAACTCAGAAACTCTCCTGGCAGAGGTTAGGGCTAACAGAATAGCTGTCTTCCAAGATAAAAACTTGATGTCAGAAGAGGAGGCAGGCTCAAAAGGAGGCAAGGTTATTTTTTCCAAAACATAGTTGAGATCCCAACCAGGAATGGGAGGAGATCTAGGAGGTCTTAAGTTCTTAGCTCCTCTGAGAAACTGTCTCATGAGCTGGTGAGAAAAGATTGGAGGGTCTGTATTATAATGAGCAGAAATATCAGAGGCATGTATCTTAATGGAAGAGAAAGAGAGGCCCTTATGTAAGAGATCTGTCAAGTAAAGCAAAATTAAAGGAATGTTCGGAAGAAGAGGATCAGAATCCTGAGCCTGCATCCAGGAACAAAATCTTTTCCATTTTCCTGCATAAGATTTTCTAGTACTAGGACGTCTGGCTTCTAAAATGACATCCATAACCTGCTTGGGTAGGAAAGAAGAAATCAAAGGCCCTGGATTAACCAGGCCACCAGGCTGAGAGTTCTGACTTGAGAGTGTAGAACCTGACCCTCATGTTGGGAGAGCAGGTTCGGAGACTGAGGTAAAACCCAAGGGGGCTCCAGACACAGGTTTTTTAGAGTTGGGTACCAAAACTGTCGAGGCCAATTTGGGGCCAGCAAGATTATCATCTTGGGCTAGTCCTGGTTTATCTTTAATAATACCCATGGAAGAAGAGGAAGAGGCAGAAAGGCATATCCCGAAAGGTTCCTCCAACTGAATGATAGGGCATCCACTTTCCAAGCTTCTTTGTGGAAAGTCCTGGTGCAAAAATTCTGTAGTTGATGATTGAGGTGGGATGCAAAGAGGTCTATGTGAGGACATCCCCAGACTGCTGTTATCATCCTGAATATTTTGGTGTCCAGCATCCACTTGTGTGGATCCGAAAGATTTCTGCTCAGACTGTCTGCCAGGAAGTTTAGCTTCCCTGGTAGAAACTGAGCTTGAAGGTCCAGATTGCAAGCTAGAGCTGTGTTCCATAGATCCATGGCTAGTCTGCAAAGGGAGTAGGAATGAGATCCCCCTTGCTTGTTTATGTACCACATAACTGTGGTGTTGTCTGTCCATATTAGTAGTTGTCCTGGATGTAAAAGATTCCTGAAGGCCAGAAGAGCTTCCTGGATGGCTAACATTTCCTTTAAATTGATATGCAGGTGCTTCTGATCCTTTGTCCAAAGGCCCTGCAGACAGTTGCCCTGAAAATGGGCTCCCCAAGCATAATCCGAGGCGTCCGTGGTTAGAATCTGAGTGGCAGGAGGTAGATAGAAGGGTTTCCCTTTGTTTAGAGTACATGCCCTGGACCACCAAAGAAATTCCTTTTGAAGGCAAGGCAGGACGGAGATCAGTATGTCTAAACTGTGACAATGCTGAGACCATACACTTTTTAGGTACCACTGTATTTTCCTCATGTGTAGTCTTGCATATGGTACGAGAAGGATGCAGGAGGCCATGTAACCCAAAGCCTGCAGGAATCTCCTTGCAGATAGCTGAGTTAAAGTTGCCAAAGTTTTGAAAGTTGAAGCCAGCTGTAATTGTTTTTCGGATGTTAGAAATGCCATCTGGGTTGTGGTGTTTAGAAGAGCACCCAGAAAAGTTATCTGTTGTGAGGGTGTCAAATTTGACTTTTTTATGTTTACAGAGAATCCCAGGAACTTGAGGAGGTTTTGAACAAATTCTAGATGCTGGAGTAAGACATCCTTGCAGTCTGCCTGAATTAGACAATCGTCCAGATAAGGGTAAATTTGAATTCCCTTGAGTCTGCAGTAAGCTACTACTGGAGCCAGGCATTTGGTGAAGACCCTGGGCGCAGTAGACAATCCAAAGGGCAGTGCAGAGAATTGAAAGTGCCTCGATCCGGCCTTGAACCTGAGGTATTTTCTGCATTCCTGCCTGATGGGAATGTGTAGATATGCCTCCTTTAAATCCAAAGTTACCATCCAAGCATCTTTGGACAGCATTGGAAGTAGCTGCTGTAGAGTAAGCATCTTGAATTTTGGAATCTCTAGAAAGGTGTTCAAGACTGACAGATCCAGAATGGGTCTCCATGAGTTTTGCTTCCTGGGGACTAGAAAGAGCCTTGAGTAAAAACCTTGTCCCATCTCTGAAAGTGGAACCAGTTCTATGGCTTTCATAGCCAAAAGAGCTTCCACCTGGTTTAAGGCCTCTGTCCATTGATGTTTTGGAAGGTCTGGCCATCCGCTTGGCCTTGGCAGGGTATGAAAATGGAATTTGTAACCTCTTAGAACCACATCCAGAACCCACTTGTCTTGGGTTATATGAGTCCAATTTTGATAAAAAAGAGAGTTTTCCTCCGAGAGGGGCTTCCAGGCAAGAAGTTCCTGCAGCCCAACAGAGGGAGTCATTGAGTTTGTTTCCTATGAGTTTGTGACCTGTCCTCTCCTCCCCTAGGGGTGGAAGCAGTCCACTGTCTTGGTCTATAAGAACCTTGTGTTTGAGGCCTTCCTCTGGAGCGTCTATATCTACCCCTCTGAGGCCTGTCTGAAGTGGGAAAGGACCAATTTTTAGAAGGCCAATTTCTGCTAAATCTTGGTGGCTGTACTTGTAAGAAATCTTTAACTGTTTGCATGGATTTCGCCTTATCCTCCATCTTTTTAATCACTTCTTCAGCTTTTGATCCAAACAAAACATTATGCTGAACAGGAGCATCCAATAATTTAGCTTTCACTTGTTCTGGCAAATTGTGTTCCTTTAGCCATGCATACCTTCTAATGACTGTGCCGCAGGCAGCAGCCCTACAAGAAGCCTCCAAGGCATCAAATCCACAGTGTAAACCATGCTTTCCAACTTGCTCAGTGGCATGTAATAAGTCATGTAATTCCTTATCATCTGCACAGGCAGAAATGGAAGTAAGCTTTTGTTTTAAAACAGACAAGAGAAATTGCTGGTATTTCAGCATATGAAACTGACAGTTTAAAGCCCTGATGGACAAAGTAGCAGAAGTGCACACTTTTTTGCCCCATCTTTCTAAAGATCTAGAGTCCTTTTCAGTGGGAATGGGATTTTTGGCAGAAGTGGCCTTAACTCCCTTAGGGCCCTGAGAAATGGTTTCAGGGTCAGCAGAAGGGTTCTTGTATAAAAACTGGTGGGAATCAGGAACCCTGTAATATCTATCTGGCTTGACAGGAGCAGGAGGAAAAGAATCAGGGGTTAAGTTAGCCTCCGAAAAAGCATCATCCACAATATCCAAAACAGGAGGAATAGCCAGGGGTCTATATTAGGGGAGAAGATGAAAATCCCTTAGTCTTTTCTTAGATTCTGAATACTCCTGTCCTTCCCAGTGGAAATGTTCCCTCATTTCATGCAAAGTTTCCCCAAAAGAGAAATCCTCAGGGGGAGAAGCTGAGGGAATAGATTCCTCAGCATCAGAATCCTCATAAGGAGGGAAAGAATATTCCTGGTCAGAAGAGGAAACTGAAGAAACAGAAGCCTGATCAGAGAAATCATAATAAACATCTTGCCTTGGCCTTTTATCTGGAGGGGGATGTGAACCCCTAATCATAGTAAGTAAATCCTCCGCCATCTTGAGTAACTGTTTCTGTGACTTGGGAGCCGGTTCAGAAGAGGCCTGTGTTGCAGTCTTTGATTTAGAAGGAGTCTTTGCCTTTGTCTTTGGCTTTGCCTTTATTATAAGCTGAGTAGGCCTGAAAACCCCTTCGGAAGCCAGTACCTGCACAGCGGCTCCGGACCCATCCGATGGAGCATTGTCCGAAGGTCCTGCAATAGAGATATTTAAAGGCCTTGTTGGCTCCTCATGAGAGTCCGTTTCGGCCATCGGTTCTGAAATGGCCGACGACAGGGGCTGCAAAAGCGCCTCACTGACGATGGCCGAACCTGAAGCTGGCTCCGCTTGTGCGCTATCATCAGATTTGGACCTCGGAGGCCTGTCTTTATCCTTGCGACATTTGTGAACTCCGGTAGCCGGAACTGTATCCGATGACATTTTGTAGTTAAAGAGCCTACCGAAGTAATGAAAAGCAAAATCGTACCTTCATTTAATTGTACGTTGATTGAATCTAGCACAAAACCGACAACTAGCTACGTCGTGGTCAGGGCCTAAGCAAGGAATACAGTAAGAATGAAAATCCTTATGAGGTATTTGCTTCCCACATGAAATACAATTATTAACTTTTTCTGACATCGGACTGGAGCAAGAAAAAGTTTCCCCAACGGGGTACTTAGCTTTGAGTGGAGAAGAAAGTCTTCGGAGTGAAGTTTATCAGAAAAAATTTGTCAGGAGTCAGCCGACCGGCACTTGCGAACTGCTATCACCGCACAGCAAGAAAGACTGGAGAAGATGGCGTTGGCTGTCAGCTTTAAACTCCTGGTGCTCTGATGTCAGGGAGCATGGTTGAACAGCCGACGCCGGACCCAGACTTTGGGATTCTGGCCGACCGAGGACTGCCTGCCGGCAGGGGAGAACCCTACAGTCATGACTGCAACAGTGAAACACAATGAACATCAGCAGTTCCCAGTAGTTTAGTGTGATGAGAAATTGCTTAGTTGTTATTTTGCACACCCAGACACAGTTAAAATCCAGGGAATGGTACTAAGATGTGTACACATCTACACACAAGGAATCAGGAATATATGTAAAAACAGTCAAGTTGTGTTAACAGATATTTTCACCACAGTTTTTCAGGTAAGGAAATGTTGGTAGTAGCTGTATAAAGGGTATACTAATAAACTGTGTACAACTGTTCAACTGTCCCAGCACATGCCTGTAGATGACAGCAGGGTAGATACATACAACATCCACACTTCCTAATACATGTCTCTGATGTGTCAAGCTGTCACAGCTAGTGGTCATTGCTGCCAATAAACCTGGACAGAGATAGGAAACCAGCTTAAGTAAGCCGGTAGCACACTTGCATAACAGCAGTTCAGGGTACCCCTTCTGCCCCAGATATGTAACCCTGACATGTACGAGTCTCCTCTAATCATGTACCCAGAGTTATCACAGTTTGCCCCATACCATTCCAAGCTGACAGTGTAATAGGTATGTTTGTGCTATAGAAGCTATAGGCCATAGGTAGTTGTAAAGTGAGGGCAGACCCACTGAGTATTGAGCAGTACTGTTGTGGAAAATAGAAGCATAAATAGTTGTTAACGAGCTTTTTGTCTCTCCCCCACCCCTTATCTGGATCAATACTATAATTCATATTCTACGGGTATGTTGTTCTCCAAACCTAATGTTGGGACTTGTGTTATATTATTGTTCATATATTTGATTGGTTGCATGTTAACATACCTTGTTCAAATACCGTTGTTGGTGGCCTGTTGCCCTCAATGTTGCTGGCATGCTGTTACGATGCATACTGTTGTTCCATTTATGCATGGGTTCTGTTTGTTATGCAACCATTTCAAATATGTTTCATGGGGTTAATTGAAACACCCACGAATGCTGTTATAACTAATCTTGAAATGTGTTGTTCATGACTAACCAACATATTCTGTAAAACCTCAACATCATAGCATGTTTGGGAAGGCAGATCCCAGCAGATCCATCTGTCCTGTCTCATCTGGCTGTGGCACCATGCCCCACAATGTCTGGGACCTAACCCGGGACTTCCTCATCTGTTGGTCCTGCACCACTTTTGGGTGGAACCACCTCAGGGGATGGGGCCTGCCCCCCTGGGAGTGGGCATGGGCAGGAGCCTGTCACCCATAGTATGTTCTGTGGTATGGTGCACAGCATCATCCAAACAAAGTTGGATGACCAGCTGCGTCAGATGGAGGGCTGCCTGGCGCACCTCGAGGGGCAGGCTGCCCTCCTATCCAGCACCCAGCACAGCCAACTTCGGGTTTTGAAGGTGAAGTGGTGACTGCCCATGGGTGTGGACCTCAATCCCACTGTATCCATTATGGGCTCATGGGCTTCGGAATCCCAAACACCCTCCCTGTCAAAGGTGTTTACCACCTTCATGTGTCATATACTGCCCCTGTCTGCTGTCTTGTCTGTCTGCAAATGCAACCTATCCTACCCAACCTACCTCCGCAAAGATACCTTCAAGCCCATCCCCAACATACCACTCTCACCTTAAAAAAAAAAAGGCATCTGTCCCGCAAAAAAAAAATTGCTCCAGACATAGCTCTACATTTCACACCCATGTACAGTGAAACTAATCAATCTACCAACAGATTATTCTGCAAATGTCTGTCGCCACCACCCCTCCCTGTGGGGTATGAGAATGTAAATTCCAAATTTAACTCATTCACAGCTGTTGCTGCAGAAAAAATGTAGAGTTATGGTCCTTTCCGACACCCATCCTGCACATCCCTAGCTGGTTTTCCTAATGTTTTACCCCCTGCTTGGCCTCATTTCACCACTTTCCTATCAGCCTTTTTTTCCTTTTCTTTAATTAAAATTAGAGCAGGTGTAAGTGGGAGGAAGCAGTGCTAATTGAAACTAAGAGGACTTATCTGTCTGTCTGTTAGCAATGCTTAGCTCCGCAACAAACTGCGCAAACCCGCTTACAACTGCTTAAAAGTGCCTTAATCACTCTGTCTCCATCAACACTTGTTCTGCCCAGCAACAAAATAATCAGCCATGCCAAGGCTTGAAGCTGGGATGTTGTGCACTGCAATCACAGCAATGAACCGTTACACCATCTGAGCTGTGGGACTCCGTAATGCTTTTACAAACATATCATGCATACTGGTCAAAGTCATCACTTGCAAGTCTCGAACCCAGGACCCTGTGCACTACAATCACAGCAATATACCTCTACAACATCTGAGCTATAGGAATTTGTAATGTTTTAACAAACATATGTTGCATGACAGTCATTTAACATAAGGGAAAATTATATATCTGTAGTACTCTTATATACATATATATGTATATTTAGATACATATATATATATATATATATATATATATATATATATATATAGTTTTTTATATATATATATATATATATATATATACACACACACACACACACACACACACACACATATATATATATATATATATATATATATATATATATATATGTATGTATGTATATATATATATATATATATATATATATATATATATATATATATATATATATATATATATATATATATATATATATATATATGTATATATACACACATACACATATGGATTCACTTCAGAATCTCGAAATTCCAAACATCAAATTTCATATGATCGATGTTTCAGAATATCAAAATTCCAAAACAAATCCAAAAAAAAAAAATTAAATGTTTCTGCAGGGGGGCAAGCCCCGTGCACCACCTACACCCCCACTACTTAAATATTCCAACTTCGAGATCGTACTACAGTGAGGAAAAGGGAAATCTCCCATTCCATGCTGTATGCAGATCTCTGCTCACAATGTTGGGATTCCAAAAGTTCAATCATATGGTCTCAGCCATATGAAATGCAATCTTTCAGGATTTTGGCATCGTGAAGTGTTAACATATATATATATATATATATATATATATATATATACATACATACATATACATATATATATATATATATATATACATATATATATATATATATATATATATATATATATATATATACATACACAGATATAGATATAGATAACCAACCTCTTACTGTAAGACATCTGCAAAAAGCCTAAGAAAGTGTGGGGATAGAGGTCAAACAACAGTGGCATCCTTGAAATATGGCTGTCATACATGTAGAAGTCTGCTAGAGGGGCATGGTTTGCTTTCACATACAATTCCAGATAGATTTCAGGTCTGAAACACAAATGAATGTCATTATTTACTAATGTCAATGCTCACATCATCCCAGTGATTTGTCAGAAACTCACAACTGTTATGGGCAACAAACCAAACATATGAGCCACGCATCTGGACAGTTTCTAGACATCTGGACAGTGCAGAGGTATGACATCAGTCATGTAACAGAATAGAAAAACCCTTGACAGCTGCCAAACATGTAACTCAGCACCTTCTGAACCACAGTAAGATCAACATGATACTACCCCAATTCAGCTTTGGGGAATTACCCATGTACATCCAAATATATCATGCACTACAGGGATGGAACTGTAGTGGAAAGCAGATATTGGTGCAGTCACAACCATTTGCACCACATTCACAGCAACATACCAGTACCCCAAATGAACTGTACAGTAGAATGACTATTTGTACAGACATACCCTGATTGCCAGTCACACACTACAGTGACATTTACTGACCCAACTCACAGTATACTGGGAATTCTGAGGTGTTAACAGGACATTTCTCAGTCTGCCTGTACAAACATATACACCTGATTGACCACCAGCAACTTTAGCAGCATGCACAGTCAAATAGGAAAAGACTCTGACACTCACATCTGCTACTCTCCCTACTCAACCCAACAAACATTTACACACAACACTGCTACACAATCTTGGCAGTCTGTTAACAATGGCCACACATACATAACTCTCATATGTAAAGGTTTCCACAGAATATCCAGGGTGTGGGACCATATTCATGTGCACTGCCGCATACCACTTCCAGGAGTCTGCTAAGCCACTGGGAAGATATCTGGACTGTAGTCACTAAATAATGATATACCATACCTCTGAACCTCTTACAGCAAGACATCTGGACAAAGCATGACATACTCGGGGGACAGGGGGCAGGAAAGAGGGACATATCTCACATAATGGTGTTACAAACTAAAACAGTTGCTGGTGTTACAGGCTTTGTTGTAACATAACATCCCTGAAGGATATGATGTCTGAAACACCAATGGATGTCAACAGTTACTGACTACAATCTTCACATTATCCCACTGATTCCACAAAAGCAAACATGGTCTAAGGAAAAAACACACATAACAGCCAAACCTCTGGGCAATCTTTGGACATCAGGACAGTTAAGAGGTATGTCACAGACAAATCACTGTCAGACGTTATGTCACGTAGAAAATGCATGTCCAGACAAACCCTATTAATCTAGCAACCCTCTATGTGTATAACAGTGTTACTTACTTACAGTGTGTACCCAGTTCTGGAGCTTTGTCCACCATTTTGTTGGGCGGTCTCCACATGTCCTGTCCTGAGAGATATTCCCACCTACTATCTGTGAAACTGTAGCCCCCACACATACATATTGTCCCCCACACAGGCAAGGAAAAGTACAGTTGTGTACCTACCATAAATGTAGATGTTCGAGTGTATTCACTGTTGCAGTCATTACTCTTGGGTTATCCTGCTGGCAGGCTATCCTCAGTCAGCCTGAATTCCAAAGTCCTGGTCTGGAGAAGGTTGCTGTCGCCTCTTCCCTGACATCAGTGCGCCAGGGATATAAAAGATGCAGCTGACGCCATTTTCTTCAGTTTTCATGCCCCAGATGTCAGGTGCCCCCAAAAGGGTAGGCTAAATATATTATGCCAATAAACATACATGCAGTAAAGAAACATTTCCTTCATCTACAAGCAAATACACCACATAGGTTGTATAGAATAGAAAAGTACAGATAAACCCCAGCAAAGGAAAGGGGGACGGTGGGAGGGTAACCTGGACTGCAACAGTGAATACACTCGAACATCTACATTTATGGTAGGTACACAACTGTACTATGTTCATCGTGTTTCACTGTTGCAGTCATTACTCCTGGGTTGAATCCCAAAGCTGAGGATGGGTGGCTGGGCTAAATAGGATTAGGAGAGGCTATGAGGCCCTGCAGAACTGCAGTGGCAAAGCCTGCTCTGGATTTAGAGTAAAGAGGTAAGTGGCAGTGCTTTGTAAAAGTGTGCACTGAACTCCAAGTTGCAGCCTCTAAGATGTCTTTAGTTGGTACTCCTCTAAGGAAGGCTGCTGAAGTGGCTGCTGCTCTGGTAGAATGAGGCCTAATGCCCTTAGGCACTGATTTGTCATGCTAAGAATAGCAGAAACGGATGCAATGGCCTATCCATTTAGAAATAGTCTGTTTTGAGATAGCCTTTCCTTGTGTTCCTGCAGCATATGACACTAAAAGTTGCTCAGTCTTTCTGAAAGCTTTAGTTCTGTCCAAGAAGAAGCATAGCTGCCTGTGTATGTCCAAAGAATGCAGAATTTTCTCACCCTTGTTCTGTGGGTTTGGATAAAAGGTAGGCAAGTGAATGGTTTGGTTGAGGGCCACACTGGACACCAACTTAGGCATAAATGTTGGGTTTGTCCTCAGAGAAACCCTGTCTGGATGAAAAATGATAAAAGGTTCCACAGCCATGAGTGCTTGCAACTCTGAGACTCATCTTGCAGAAGTTATTGCTAGGAGCAGAGCTGTTTTTCAGGATAAGAATTTTATATCCGCTGTTGAGGCTGGCTCAAAAGTAGGCAGTGTGAGTTTTTCCAAGACATAATTGAGGTCCCATGTCGGAAATGGTGCTCTCCTTGGAGGCCTGATGTTTTTGGCCCCTCTAAGGTACTGCCTTATTAAAGGATGAGAAAAGATAGGTGGTTCCGTATTGTAATGAGCTGAAATGGCAGAGGCATGAATCTTAATTGATGAAAAGGAAAGGCCTTTGTCCAGCATCTCAGTTAGGTATTGTAAAATCTGAGGAATATTTGGTACATACGTGTCAATGCCTTGTTCCTGGTTCCAAGCACAGAATCTCTTCCATTTTTCTGCATATGATTTTCTGGTACTGGGCCTCCTGGCATCCAAGATAACATCCATAGCAGCTTTTGAAAGAGGAGTGTTCTGAATGGCTACATTATCCGCCATTCTGCCAGATTTAAGGTCCTGAGTTTGGCTGTGCAGGATCAGATTGTTTTGTTGGGTCAGCAAGTGAGAAGTTTGAGGCAATATCCAGGCTGGACCTTGAGACAAGCTCTTTAGGATTGGGTACTAGTGCTGGCGTGGCCAGTCTGGTGCAATCAGTATCATTTTTGGCTTCTCTTGTCTGACCTTTAGGAGTACTCTGGAAAGGAGAGGCAGTGGAGGAAAGACATATACTGTTAGATTTTTCCAGCTGAAGGATAGGGCGTCCACTCCCCATGCTTGTTTGTGATAAATCCTTGTGCAAAATTTCTGTAACTGATAGTTTTGAGGGGAGGCAAATAGATCTATGTCTGGGCATCCCCATTTCCTTGTTATCATGCTGAAGACTTGTGGATCCAGTTTCCACTCGTGGGGATCCATGAGGTTTCTGCTTAGTTCGTCTGCCAGAGTATTTGTTTTTCCTGGCAGGAATTGTGCTTGCAGGTGAACTTGATAAGTCAATGCTGTGTCCCATAAGGTCATTGCTTGTCTGCAGAGGGGGTAGGAATGTGTAACTCCCTGCTTGCTTATGTACCACATGACCGTAGTATTGTCTGTCTTTATCAGTAGCTGTCCTGGATGAAGTAGATCCTTGAAAGCTGTCAGGGCATTCTGAACAGCTAGCATCTCTTTTTGATTGATGTGAAGATGCATCTGGCTTGCAGGCCATGTGCCCTGAATACATTTTCCTGCCATATGCCCCCCCCCCCAGGCATAATCTGATGCATCCGTTGTCAGTGTCTGTCTGGCTGTGGGTAAAGTGAATGGCAGACCCTTGTTGTGTTGACAGGCCTGTGCCCACCATCGAAACTCCTGTTGTCGGCAGGAAATGAGGGTAATTACTGTCTCCAGGCTGTGGCAATGCTGAGTCCAAACAATTTTTAGATACCATTGTAGTTTCCTCATATGCAGTCTGGCATATGGAATTAGTAGAATGCAGGATGCCATGAAACCCAAGGCCTGCAGGATTTTCCTTGCAGATAACTGGGTTTTTTTTGACAACTTTTTGAAGAAGTCAGTTGCTTTTGTTTGTCTGGCGTGAGATAAGCCATCTGGGCAGTTGTATTTAAGCTTGCACCCAGGAATATTATCTCTTGAGAGAGTACTAGTTTTGATTTATTTTCGTTTACTGTGTACCCTAGGCAAATTAGTAATCTTTTTACAAACGCCAGATGCTTTAGAAGAATGTCTTTGTTCTTTGCTTGAATAAGGCAGTCGTCCAAGTAGGGAAATATCTGAATTCCTCTTTGTCTGCAAAATGCAATTACTGGTGCCAGGCATTTTGTGAAGTCCCTGGGTGCAGTAGATAAGCCAAAGGGCAGTGCAGAGAATTGGTAGTGCATTGAGCCAGCTATGAATCTGAGGTATCTTCTGCAGGATTGTCTGATTGGGACATGCAGGTATGCCTCTTTTAGGTCCAAAGTTACGAGCCAAGCCTTCTTGCCCAGCATGGGCAGTAGCTGCTGTAGAGTCAACATCTTGAATTTTGGAACCTCCAGAAATGTGTTTAGTATAAACAGGTCCAGTATTGGTCTCCAGGTTTTGTCCTTTCTGGGCACTAAGAAAAGTCTGGAGTAAAATCCTTGCCCCTGCTCTTGTTGTGGTACTTGTTGAATGGCCCTCATGTCCATGAGAGCTGTAATTTGCTTTTGTGCCTCTGCCCATTGGTTGTGTGGCAGGTCTGGCATGCCTTTTGCCCTTGGTAGGGTGTGAAAATGGAACCTGTAGCCTTGGGACACTATGTTCAAGACCTATTTGTCTTGGATAATCTTTTGCCAATTTGATGAAAAAAGTGCTAGTTTTCCTCCTAAGGGGCTGCCAAAAGAAAAGTGCTTGTATCTGGCAGAGGAAAGTCATTGGGACTGTTTCCTGTAAGGTTGTGATTTGTCTTCTCCACTTTTGGGGGTAGAAGCACCCCATTGTTTAGGCCTGTATGAGCCTTGGGGCTGAGATCTGCCTCTGGGACGTCTGTATCTGCCTCTTTGTGGTCTGTCTGACACTGGAAAGAACCAATTTTTAGAAGGCCAGTTCCTGCTAAATCTGGGTGGCTGTACCTGTAAGAAATCCTTAACTGTCTGCATGGATTTCGCTTTATCCTCCATTTTCTTCAACACCTCTTCTGCTTTAGCACCAAACAAAGTATCATGCTGTAATGGAGCATCTAATAATTTTGCTTTAACATGATCAGGCAGATTCTGTTCCTTTAACCAAGCATGCCTTCTAATAACAGACCCTGTAACAGCGGCCCTGCAAGAGGCCTCCAGTGAATCATAACCACATTGCAAAGTATACTTTCCCACTTGTTAAGTTGCATGCAATAAATCCTGCATTTCCTTGTTCTCTGAACATTCAGAATTTGTCAACATTTTCTGTTTAAGCAGAGACATTAAGTATTGCTGATATTTAAGCATATGAAACTGACAATTTGAAGCCCTTACAGCCAAGGTAGCAGAAGTGTAAACTTTTTTCCCCCATCTGTCCAGTGCCCTAGAATCCCTATCAGAGGGGACAGGGTTTTTTGCAGTGGATGCTTTGACCCCTTTGGGACCCTGAGAAATAATTTCTGGGTCAGCAGCGGGGTTTTTATATAGGAATTGCATGGGCTCTGTGCTGAGGAAGTAAGAGAAATTCTCTGAGCCTTTTCTTAGATTCAGAATAATCCTGGCTCTCCCAGTGGAAATGCTCCCTCATGGTATGCAGGGTTTCCACAAAAGAATAATCCTCAGGAGGAGAGGCTGAAGGAATGGATTCTTCAACATCAGAGTCCTCATAGGGAGTAATAGCATAATCCTGTTCAGAAGAGGAATCAGAGGAAATAGAAACCAGATCAGAAGAATCATATTCTGTCTCTTGCCTAGGCCTCTTATCAGGAGGGGGATGGGAACCCTTGATCAAAGTAATTAGGTCTTCGGCCATTTTAAGCATCTGTTTTTTAGGCATGGAAGTCTGAGTAGGAGAATACTGTACTTGTTTCTTTGTCTTTCGAGCGGCTTTAGTCTTTGTCTTTGAAGCTGAAAATGGTTTAACATATAACTGTGTAGGTCTGAAGACACCCTCAGAAGCCGGTGCCTGCTCAGCGGCTCCAGACCCATCTGAGGGAATGATTTCCGAGTGTCCAATACCTTGAGTTTCCAGAGGCCCAGTCAGCTCCACGTGGGAGTCAGAAGCGGCCTGTAGCTCTGAGGTAGCAGGTGCCAGGGGCTGTGAAAGCACCTCACTGAGAACTGGCGAACTGGAGACTGGCCTAACAGAGGCCTCATCGTCGGTTTTGAACCTGGGATGCCTATCCTTTTCCTTGTCCTTGCGTTTTTTGTAAACTCCGGTTGTCGGCTGTTCTGACGGCATTATATAATTAAATCTTCGGCCAAAGTAATGAAATGCAAAATCGAACCGACGCTTAATAGTGCATTTGTTAAATCTAGCACAAAACTGACAGCTAGCAACGTTGTGGTCAGGGCCTAGGCAAGGAATACAGTAAGAGTGAAAATCCTTATGAGGTATTTGCTTCCCACAAGAAATACAATTGTTAACTTTTCCTGACATCGGTCTGGAGCAAGAAAAAAGTTTCCCCAACGGGGTACTTAGCTTGAATGAAGACTTAGGTTCTGAAATTCGGATTTGAAAATCTCAGGAGTCGGCCGACCGGCACTTGCGAACTGCTTTTGCTTCGGGCACCGTGCGGCAAGAAAGACTGAAGAAAATGGTGTTGGCTGCATCTTTTATAACCCTGGTGCACTGACGTCAGGGAAGAGGTGACAGCAACAGACACCGGACCAGGACTTTAGAATTCAGGCCGACTGCGGGTAGCCTGCCAGCAGGATAACCCAAGAGTAATGACTGCAACAGTGAAACACGATGAACATAGGGCCAAGGCCCACATGAAGGATGTAATTATAGCACTGTGTTGCTATGGCATTGGCTAATGTAAAGACAACACACCTGCTGTGGATGCAAGTAGCAAGTGGGAGACATCGATTGGTGCACAGGTCTTAACCTGCTCATGAGAAATACCTACAAAAGGCAAGCTGCTACCCATGCAACACGCATCTCAATCCACCTACACAAAGACAGACAGCAACTACACAAACATAACCATTTGCATTGTTGGGAGGAAACTCTTCAGCACTATAACAGGTATGTCAATCATGTAAGCTTGTAAGGGAATGCAGACTGAGGGATGTAATGGTGTTCAAATGGGACATTAAACACTAGGCTGCAACAAAACCTGCTGGACTCGTATGCTGCTGTCCAGTACCTATGGCCATTCCCACTTGCCCTGTCTGCATTGACATGGGGCACATCTGTGGCCCCTGGGTCACCCCAGGAAAGGTCAGCTCATGCATGACTACTACTGGTGTGTCTTTTGTCCAGTAGTGACTGTGTCACTGCTAGGCCAGCTACCTGGGATATTGTAATTATTCATATGTCACCTGTGAATGCTACTCTGATACATATGTTTGTCTCACAAAAGTATAAGACTTATATAAGATATGTGCATAGTACACAACAGGTGCAGATGTGCGTGTTGAACTGTATGTTATATACTGAGCCCATATCTGACAACTGTCCAGAGTTTTGCAGACTGACTACATATCTGCCTCACATTTGTAGTCAATGTGCATTAACATGGATCCTCCTATGGTCCATAAAGTCTGAGACTCAAATGTCTGTCACCATCTGCTGCCCCAATCCCCAAAGATTTGCCAAGGATCTGCACAAAAGACAAGCACCACTTCATGAAAAATGGACCAAAAGTATGAGTCAAAATCTGGACAGAAGGCCCAATGGCATTTTCTTAAAAATAAAAAAAAAAAACAGCAGCAAAAAACAAAAACAAAAAAAAAATATATATATATATATATATATATATAAATATATTTATATAAATATATTTATATATATATATATATATATATATATATATATATATATATATATATATATATATATACATACATATATACACACACATATATATTTATATATATATATATATATATATATATATATATATATATATATATATATATATAAAATACACATAGGCTGAAAAACAAATGCTTACTTACGTTATTTTAAAAAGATACATGTAACAAGATAGTCGGCATTCCTAACTCTCCTCCCATTCTGTGAGAAGCTGTACTGTTAAGAAGCACCATGCATGCACAGTGGCAACCGTTATTGTACCTTGTTGGAAGCCTGCGAAAAGCCTTTCACAGCCCCAGCTGTGGGGAACAGAGCAAAACAGCTGCAACACCACAAGAAAACAAAAATACATCCTGAAAATGGGAGATTAAAAAGTGTGGATGCCCCGACCACTGAACCAACCGGCACGGAAACCAAGCAGCACAACCATACCAGTCCACCCACGTCCCAAACAAGCCACAACAACCAGCCCAGCAGCACAAGGTGACCAAATGAGGCCATGTATACGCTTGCCACACCACACCAGTCAACAACACACAGCCCTGGGGACAAAAGAACATCCACCAACTGTTATGACACAGCAAAGGCCTCTCCTCCAAAAGTCCTAAAGGACCTCAAGACAAGAGAACACAAACAACCAGGAAAAGGCCAACTCAATGGCATGCTCCCAACTACCACCACCACCCCAGCTGCTCTGCTCCCACATCCAAACCATGGCAAATCAGCAATACGTAAAGGAGAAAGAAAGAAAAAAATACATCTACAATCCACCTGCCACAAGCCATCCCACCATCCACCCTTAACCCAAGGTCTACCTGTTCTCCTAGAATACCTACAGGTCATCTCTTACATGAACTTACTTTAGCAAGTTCATGCCAAAATATGATTCCTTACCCAATTACACTCTCATAAAACCCATCAAGCCCCTCTCTACACTTGCCTCATTTCCTCCCAGTCCTCCTACTTTCCCATTTAACCCTTTCTCCCCCCAAATAGCTTTGTTCCCTAACCCTCTTAATTAACATTACTACTTCTACATATAGCTCCACGTAAAGATGTCCCCGGACAAAATGGTTTGTTACCAAACCTCATTGATATAATAATTAAACAGAACATGTGACCATTTCATCAAATCATATGCAGCCACCACTACAACATTAAAATTCATAAACTCATCAAAACAGTATAACAATAAATCTTCATATTAAACCCCAACCCCTTCATCTCCTCCCTGCAAAAAATTAACTGGTCACCACTAAAATACGTCAATCGAGATAAGGCTGTCCACTTCTTCAACAGTACCTTCCTCTCCATCCTAAACACTCATGCTCCTGTAAGAAATGCCAAAGTAAGATCCAGACGTGCCCCATGATTACAAAAGACCACCAGAACCCTAATGAAATCCAGAGATAAGGCCTGGGAGCACTGGCGACTAACACAAAATAACTCAGATAGGCAATCATTCCTTGAAATGCGTAATAAAGCCAAAAAGCATATAAAATTAGAAAAATCCCTCTACTATAAATCCACCCTAAACTCTACCAACCACAACCCTAAGCAATTCTGGTCCACTATTAACACTATCCTCCACCCAGGGAAGGTTGATATTCCCCAGCTGTCCATACCCCCTCCTCCAGCAGTATTGCTGAATCCTTCAACCAACACTTCACTGAAACTATAACATCTCTAAACAAACAATGCTTCCCTACAACAGCCCACCAACTCCTAACCCTAAACCCCCCCCACTCATCTTTTCTTCTTCACCTCAGTACATACCTCCAACATAAAAAGACTGTCAAAACTTAAACCCACAAAACTCGCAGCTGACAACCTCCCCTCTGAATACATGAAATTGCATCTGACACCCTAGCCTACCCAATTTCAATTCTAATCAACTGTTCCATAACAGAAGGCTATGTTCCCTCAATATGGAAAATAGCCCACATCATTTGCCTCCACAAAGACACCCCCTCCACTGACCTCTCCAATTACTGCCCAATTGCTATCCTCTCCCCTCTCTCCAAGATACTTGAAAAATGTATCAACACCCAGGTCTCCAACTACGTCCTAGCTAATAATCTCCTCTCCAAAACCCAAAATGATTTCAGGCCATATCACAGCACTACCTCCGCTCTGCTCTCCTTCACCAACACTATACTTCTTCACAAAAACAATGGCCTCTTCTCTACTGCCGTATTTCTAGATCTCTCAAAAGCCTTTGACATGTTATCTCATGAGCTACTACGCTCTACTCTCCCCACCCTCTCCTTCTCACAATCAGCCTGCAACTGATTCCACAGCTATCTACACGGATGCCAGCAATCAGTAATCTGGGACAATAACCTATCACCTTGCCGCCCAGTTACTCTCGGAGTTCCCCAAAGGTCTATCCTTGGCCCTCTGCTATTCTCACTTTTCACTAACAACCTACATACTGCCAATACACAAGCATATCTTATACAGTACGCAGATGACTCTACTCTCATCTGCTCTGACCCCACTCTACCACAACTACAACAAATCACACAGGAATCATTCTCTTCTGTAGAAAGCTGGATATCCAATACTCAGCTCCTACTCAACCCAAGTAAGACAAAACTTCTCCTGTTCCAACCTTCCAAAGCCATCGAAACACCCCCCACTTCAACATTCTTGCCAAAGACAATACCATCATCTCTTCATCAGTACACACAACGTTACTCAGTGTGGAAACAGGCAAACTTAGATTTGACACCCACATATCTCTCACAATAAAAAAAGTTCACAAGAAACTTGGTGCATTATATTGTAGCCGCCAATTCCTAACCAAGGTGGCTAGAATCTCCATAGCCAATTCCCAGCTAATCTCCACCCTACTCTATGCATCCGCCATACTTACCAACCTTCGACAGACCTACACAAGCTGGATGCTTGTTACAACAAAATTGCTAAATTTGCCACTGGAACCTCCTACCGCAACCATCACTGTATCTCCCTTAAAGAACAAAACTGGCTAGAACTCCCACAACTCGTTCACTTTAATCAACTAACCCTCGCTCATAAACTTATTAACCACCCCATTAACATCCCTTCCCTTCAAACCCTTCTCCAACCCTATCACCCACTAGGCCCCTAAGATCAAGCAACAAAAATCAACTCACTGTTATCAAACCCAAAAACTCAGCAGGAGAAGCCACATTTTCATGTATCATATTTAACCTTTGGAACAATCTTCCACCTTCTATAACTACTCTACCTTCAAGCAGCCTTTTCAAGACTGAGCTCAAATTCCACTTAAAATTGCACTGGCTTTTTCCTTGTTCTAATCCAGACTAACACCCCCACCCTTACACCCCACACCTAGACTCTTAACCCAACTATACTACCGCCACTACTAATACAGTCACAAATAGCTAGTTGTCTTTACATAGTTTAACATCTTGTCTGAAAACTTTTTTACTCATATTAAAAACGACAAGAAACTATCTTAACTTGCAACATTTATTGTATATACTGCTGATAATCAATATCTTGTTATTGTATTAAAGCCAACAACCTGTAATGTTGTTTACTATTGCTGCAACTTTGTATCTCTATTTATCATGTACATGATGTGGAGCTTTTCTCCCAGGGCATCCGCTGAAAAAGGACCTACATCGAGTCGGAATTTCCCGGTAAACAAATGTAAATAAAATAAAATAAAATGCCCAATAAGTGTTGAGCAATACAAATAAACATTAAATAAAACATTGAATACAATGCCTACATACATTAAAAAGATAATTAAAAATATACTTAATAAACTGTTTTGTAATGTTGTCCTAGGTTTCCCTTTTCTGTTTTTTTTTTTTTTTATTGTATTAAAAGGTAAAAGTGTTCCCTGCTCATTCAAAATAAAACAATCTACCTAGAACTGCTGGAGAAAGTGTGTTGCACATTTGAAATAAAAAGGCTGATTTCAGCCACATGAAAATACACATGAATGTGGATGTTACTGGAAGAAAAGCTACCTGAATACAGTACATGTTAGAGAGATCTATGAATTGCCCGACAATGCATTGTGGGCATAGTAAAGCATAAAGAACCACTTTTGCCAAAAGGGATTTTATACTATACTATACTATACTACACTATATGTGTGTGTGTGTGTGTGTGTGTGTGTGTGTGTGTGTGTGTGTGGGTGTGCCCACTCATACATTACTGGAACAAAAGACTTTTAGTTTTAATATCTTAAAATGATATACCACACAGCAGTGTGAAAAAAATAAAGAATGGGTATATGCTTATTCTATTTATTTCGCTTAGACAGCCTAGTCAAGATAGACAGACGCAGCCTGGGAAACACTAAAACTGACAAATTTATAGTTTGTGTAACATTTTATATATGAAGTTACAATGTATCTGCAGTTAGATACAGCAAAGCTATTTAGATATATCAAAGCTGTATTTGAACATCAATGAGGGGGAGACAGAGATTTACATATTTACAGTAGTAGTTTCAAGGTAGATGAAAGTTGTCACACAAGTTGTTTCAGATATATTAACACAATTAATGTAGTCTGCGATGTGCAAAGTGCATATATGGCAATTTATACTGAACTGGAATTTACAAAAATTAGAAGTTATGTACTCACCATAACGTTCCATCTGAGTAGGTGTATTCATTTGTCTGCAACCTGTGGGTTATGGATCCGATATCGGATCCGAACCGGCATGGTTTTCCAGCTATGGATCCGAGCTCTCAGCTCCTCCCCTCACCCATAATGCCCTGCTCTCCCTACATGACCTCAGATCGAGTTTGCCAACAGCATGAATACCCTAAAAAGGGTAACACATAATATGCAGGAAACTGAAAAGGCCAGGGGGATAGGAGGGGCAGACAAATGAATACACCTACTCAGATGGAGCGTTATGGTGAGTACATAACTTCTAAATCTGAAGTAGGAGATTCATTTGTCTGCAACCTGTGGGACAGAGTCCCCAGCTACCTGAATCTTGGGCCATCATGGAAGGATATTCCGAGCACCGTGGAGCCAAAGGATGCTCTACCCTAGATGTAATATCCAACTTGTAGTGGGAAATAAAGGTATGAGATGAAGCCCAAGTGGCTGCTGAACAAATATCATCCAGAGGAATCCTAGCCTTAAAGGCGCCGAGGTAGAGACTGACCGGGTTGAATAGGCATGTACTCGGGCCTTCCAGAAGCTTGATAAGCCAATAAGATGCACAAATCCAGCGTGATAATGAGACTTTAGAGATTGGCTTGCCCAAATTAAATTTAGCAAAGGAAATAAACAACTGGTCGGATTGCCTATGACCAGCTGTCCTGTTTAGATAATATCTAAGTTGCCTGTGAACATCTAATGAATGAAGCTTGTATTCACCCTTGTTTTGGTATTTCGGAAAGAAAACAGGGAGGTTAATGGATTGATTAATATTTGCTTCAGAAGCTACCTTAGGAAGAAAGGACGGGTTGGTCCTGAGGTATACACGGTCCGGATGAAAGACCAAGTAAGGAGGCTTGGCCGATAAGGCTTGGAGTTCTGAAACTCTCTTGGCCGAGGTAATGGCTACTAAAAAGGCCATCTTGAAAGATAAAAATTTCAGATCTACCGCACCGGGTTCAAGGGGAGCAGTCAAGGCCTGAAGGACTAAAGAAAGGTCCCAAGGAGGAACCACTTGCTTTACAGGGGGCCTGAGAAGAAAGGTACCTTTCAGGAAAATCTTACACAATTTGGCAGACATCAGAGGACTGGAGTCGTGACCAATATGATAATGAGAAATTGCCGCAAGTTGTACTTTGACCGTGGAACTGCTGGCACCATCATTAAAAAGAGTGGTTAAGAAGTCAAGCACCAGAGGAAGGGGAACTGTGAAGGGGTTTAGACCTTGCCACTCCGCCCACAAGGAGAACCGTTTCCACTTGCTGCGGTAAACTTTCCTGGTGGATGGTTTATGAGCAGCCACCAGGATGGCCTTAACTGGGGATGAAATACCGGGAGTCCTGATCAGGAGTGGAACTGGAGCAGCCAAGCAGTCAGCTTCAGGTTGTCCAGATTCGGGATTGATAGATGGGATGGGTGAGATATCAGATCCGGAATGGGATCTAGAATCCAAGGAGGATTCACTGAGTGAGACCTTAGGAAAGGGAACCAGATCTGTCGAGGCCAAAATGGGGCAATGAGAATCATTCTGCACCCCAACCGAGAGGCTTTCTGAAGAACTTGGAGCATCAGAGGCAAGGGGGGGTAAGCATAAAGAAGACGGCCAAGCATGCACCAGAGCATCTCTTGGGGTACCTCCGGAGGAGGTATTAGAAAAACTGTCGCACTTGGTGTTTGAGGGAGGCAAAAGATCGCTACAAGGAGTTCCCCACCAGTTCTGCTACCTGAGTATTGAGAGACCACAGGGGTGAGAATGGTGCAACTGAGTTTGTCCGCAAGGATGTTGGACCGACCCGGAATATGCGTTGCTATGAGAAAGCGGTTGGTGGAGATTGCCCATTCCCACACTCTCATGGCTTCGACAAAGAGGGTAAGACCTGGTTCCTCCCTGTTTGTTGATATACCAGACAACAGACATGTTGTCCGACTGAATCGCAATTGTTCCCAAAGGAAGAAAGGCCTGAAGTGCTAGCAATGCTAAGAGCACTGCTCTCATCTCTAGAACGTTGATATGCAGTAAGGTCTCTGAATCGCTCCACGTGCCTTGGACCGTCCGCCTGCAAAATGCCCCACCAGGCATCCGTGGTCACCGTGGCGAGAGGGGAGAAGCACAAAGGCCTCCGTGGAGATCTGGAGAGTGAAGCCACCACAGGAGGGACGCTTGCAAGCCTTGCTGATCGCAATGGAATGATGCATAGGAAGAGCAAGATGACCATTGAACTAGGAGTGTCCATTGAAGGATGCATATTGAACCTGGCGAGGGGAAGCGCTATCGCTGATGCCATGGACCCTAGAGCCCTCAGGACCAACTCCCCGGAACTGAGCTGGAGTGGAGAATGGCCCGCACCTGGAGCTGCAGATTCTGAATTCTGTCCGCAGTGAGGAAGGCTCTTAATAGTCTCGTGTCTAACCTGGCACCTATAAAATCTATGAACTGCGTAGGTGCTAGGTTGGATTTCTCTGTATTTATTGTGATGCCCAGACGGGGAGCAAGATGGAGAAAGGAGTCTCACGCCAATAATAGTAGATGCCTTGTTGGGGCGGTGAGAAGCCAGTCGTCCAGGTAAGGAAAGACCTGCACCCCCTGAAGCCTCAGGTGGGCCGCTACCACTGCTAATACTTTGGTGAACACCCTGGGGGCTGTGGTGAGACCAAAGGGAAGGACCCAGAATTGGTAGTGACTGGCTCCCAGCCGGAAGCGGAGAAACCTCCTGGAGCACCTGTCCATTAGTATATGGTAGTATGCATCCTTGAGGTCTATGGAGCACATCCAGTGGTTTTCTCCCAGAAGGGGTAGAACAGACTGCAACGTAACCATTCGGAATTTCTCCTTGGGAACTGCCAGGTTCAAGAGTGAAAGGTCTAAAATTGGTCTTAGATCCGCACTAAAAGAACCTGGAGTAGAACCCTGATCCGATCTGGTCTGGGGACGGGCTGGATGGCTCTTTTCTCTAGCAGATGGCCAATTTGCCAGCCTCCCACTGACCGGGTGGAACGCCGGGAGGGACTTCAATTTTGGCATGTGACAAATGATGGGGATCAGTATCCTCTGGATATGATCTGGAGGACCCAGCGGTCTGATGTTATGGACGTGCTCAGCCCCCCGACTGCCTCCAGAGTGGAGCAGCAACCGGCAGTTCAGAGAAGGGTTCTCTGGACCCAGTTCCTGGGAGCCCCTCTGCCCCTGGGCGGTGTCTTCCCTGTCCTCCTCTGCCACGGAAGGACTGGTTGTCCGGAGCAGGCTGGGATTGCTGCAACTTCCGGAACCACATCTTCTTCTGGCCCTTTTGGTTCCTAGAATAGGGCCTCTGGGGCACTGGGTCAAAGTATCACGAACAGTTTTGCCAAAGAGGGCAGAACCATCAAATGACTTGAAGGGCTCCGTGAAATCGCAATGACGGAGCCAGGCCTGACGCCTGGTAACTAGGCCTGCCCCTCTAGCGGCACCTTCCGTAGCATGGGACAGTAGCATAGAGGTATTAGTGACGGACCTGAGAGTGGCCATACGGGTGGAGTGCAACACTTTGTCCTCCTCCGACATGGACTCTGGGGGATGCAGCGATTCTTTTATAAGATCGCGCTGCATCCTAATCACAAGGTAGTTCAGCGAACTAAACATCCGCTTCCCCAAGCGGTCCGTCATCCGAGACTCCTTGCTCGGGGATGGACTGAGGACTCTCCTGAGCAAGTTCCCTCTTGGTGGCAGCCCAACATGGCATCTACCGGAGGCCCCTTACTCCAATGGGCACAGTCAGCCGGGGACTGAGTATACGGTCCGGGCCTTTTTGGGATTGGCTCCACGGTGTCGTTCCTTCCACGCCCTGGTGGTAATGAGGTCCACCAGGGCAGGAGGGGACACCCAAGAGGTAGACGGGCCCACTTCAAATGCCTCCAAGAACACGGACTTGTCCGAGGAAGACTTGGGGGCAGACCACCCGGATTTCCATGATGTCTCCAAATGAGACATCCTCAGGGGTGATCTTGGGGCCTTCCTCCAAGTCCGTGTCTTCTGTGAGACAGTCTATGTGCCTCCTTTTCATCCTCGGGGGCTGTCAGAGGACTCGCAGCAGTGACCTGTTCCAAAGGAACAACTTGGGGCAAAGGAGCGGGCTGTCCCAAAGGCCGGATGGTGGAAGCCTGGTCCAGTGCAGATGGAGCGCTGGACGGAGCGAAGCAAGTGCCGGGGTCAGGAAACCCTCAACAGGGCCCTCTCCACTACATCAAACCAAAGGATCAACAATCGGCTCCCCTGGGATCCGAGGCGGATCCACAGACGGCGCCAAAGGAGCACTGATCCCCGGATCATCCAGGCTCAGAGGTCGGATCCGGCACTCGAGGGCAGGGTCGGATCCGAGTACTATCGGCACAGACCCACCCCAGAGCTGCTGCTCGTGCTCCAACCCGGTAGCGGGTCGGAGAAGGGTTTAAAGAAAGGTCGAGCTCCCCCAGAGGGGAGGCAAGAGCACTCCCATCTGCATCTGGGCCTGGATGAACCTTCTCATCATCCGGTCCAGATCAGCGTCGATCTGGCTACCGAGGTGAGCCTTGAGTGCCTCCTGGATAGCCTCGACGGAGATCGGGTCTCCTCCTCCTCAGGTCCCGTGAAAAGCACACAGGTGACCGGAGCCGAGGAGGAGAACCAGCAGACAAGGAGGCCGGAGGAGAAGCCAGCTTGGCAGGCGGGGCCGACACAGAGGTCTCGGCCCGCCGCTTATGGTGCTTCTCCCTCTGGTCCTTCTTTAACCACTACAGGGAGGTTGAGTCCCAGGAGGAGGAGGGGGAGAGGAGGGAACCAGACAGGATGTCGGAGCCGGTCCGGGGCAAAGTCCCGCCAGGACCAGCTTAGACCTCTGCTCTTGAACCCTGCACAAATGGAACATCCAGAAGTGAGGTGTTCAACCCCAAGAACAGTGTGGCCATCAGTAGGGTAAAGCTTATGGCCACACTGAGCACGAAAAATAGCCTTAGGTTGTTCAGACATCCTAAGAGCCTAGAAATTACTTAAACTAATGTTAAAAAAGTAAAAGTAAACTAAACACACACACAGGCCCAAACACACACTACGCTACCAGCAAGGGGAGGGAAACTAATTACAAAATATTAAAACAACTAAACAAGTTTAACTACCAAAAAGGGAAACCTAAACTTTCACACAAACTGTCAAAAAAAAAATATTACATTTTAGCACTAGAAAGACTAGAAAATCCACTTAGCTGTAGAGCTCAAGAAAACCAATCTGGTCACCAGCGCGGCAAACTAGATCTGAGGTCATGTAGGGAGAGCAGGGCATTATGGGTGAGGGGAGGAGCTGAGAGCTCGGATCCATAGCTGGAAAACCATGCCGGTTCGGATCCGATATCGGATCCATAACCCACAGGTTGCAGACAAATGAATCTCCTACTTCAGATCATGCATTTGGAGCACTTCTCCCTGGGCCTCCGCTGAAAATTGGCTCCATTCCCAGTTGGACTTTCCAGGTTAACAAATGGTAAATAAAAATAAATACACTTAGCAGTTAATATTAGAGATTAGGTGAAAATAAGTTTAAACAATTAGTACAAAAGCTGGTAAGAATGACATTGTAATAACCAACAAAAAAGGAGATAGTGTACCAAAAGCACAACTCAAACACCAAAATAAGGTACACACGCAAAGCACCAAACGTCGTGTAGATCCAAAATTTAATGAAACAGATCTGTTTCATTAAATTTTGGATCTACACGACGTTTGGTGCTTTGCGTGTGTACCTTATTTTGGTGATATCATTATAATAGTTGTTAGTTAAATGATTTTATAAAAATGTGATGTCAGGTTTAGAAGGGAATTAGATTAGCTTTGTATTTATCAGGGGAAAGACATGGTTGTTTTAGAGTTGTGTGGTAACTGACATGTGGTTATCTGAAGTTTACAGTTCTGTTGTAGATCATTAGAAATTCTTGACAGAAGCATTAGGGAAGGGGTGTAAGAAGCAGTAACATTTAGGCAATTTTGTAAGTCACTCAGTAGGTATTTTTAAAAGTGTCCATTGAGTGGTAGGTACGAATGTTTGCAATGATGCCATAATGTACCGCAGGCCCAGTTTTGGAAAAGACTCATTCTGTTGTACATACAGTAAACTGAGGTCTTGCAAGATTAGACATACTGGGTACTTAGTTTCCTAGGGGGAAAAGGGGGTTTCTGTACACCTTAGCTCAGTTGTAAAAGGAGGACATGTTTCTGCTGTTATTAATTAGATCATATAATACTGTTGCAAGAAGGGTTGTGGCATGTTTGGAAATGGGAAGGGTGTTAGCTAGTTCCTAAGTGCCAACACTGAATGTACTGCTTTAAGAGACTTATAATAAAGCTTTTATTCTGCTTTTAGAGGTTTTGTGGTTGTGGTTTTATTGCCAACGGCTATTAGTAGGAGACAGTATTGTAATCTTGCTTTTTGTTATGGCTTTTCAATGTCTGGACAAAGGCAGCTGGTGACCTTACAGGTATATTCAAGGTAGCTAATGATGGTGGTAATTTTGTTTTTTTGGCATGAAAGTTGAATGACATGCGTATGGATGCCAAAGTATTTATAGTTTTCAGTGTGAAAAAATGTTTAGATCTACTAGCCTTTACTATGAAATAATTGATTTATCTGAAAATCAAGTGTGTTCCAAAAAGCACTGGTTTATTGTTAGCTTGTGGTAGTCAGATGTTCTTTAAAGTTGCCACTTTTTTCTCTTTAAGTGACCAACAGGACATCTTCAGCTACATAAGATTGTTTTATGAAATAAGAAAGCTAAAGGTACAGAAATAATTAAGAGTGTAAAGAATACAGGTCCTAATATAAAGCACTACGGGTTTTGTATCAGTTGTATTTATTTGTATTTATTTATTTGCTTTTGTTAACCAGGGAAGTCCACTGGGCTAAAATGAGCCCATTTTCAGTGGAGGTATGGCAAGAAAAGCTCCAGAAACAAAATACAAGATAAGAGACATTGGTTAAACAAGGATTACAAAGAGTGAAAACATAAAACTCACTTGGAATGTTATACAAGTATGTGTCTAAGAAAGTTATGAAAACATTTTTGACTCATGGCAAAGTAAACAGTAAAAAAGGAAAACTGAACAGACAAGATAGACAAACTATGCAATTCTAGTTATACACGTATACAAGGTAAAGATAAATGAGCTAGAGGGAGCTTGTCATGGGTGGCACTTCACTTGGGAGAATACTGATAAGTATAGGGATGGCCGGAGTCAAACAGGTAATCAAGTTATAGAGGATCAGGAGATAGTACATCAGCAAAAGTCATTGAGTAGAAAGGCACTGGTGTAGAGACTTTTTCAATGAGGAGGCACTACTAATGTTTTGAACAGGAATTGTTACAATCATCTTTTAACTGCTTCTTAGTGAAGGAGACTTTTAAAAGACTTGGTTACCGTAGTTTCAAAGCCTCTTATTGTTTGGTTTTCACAGCAGTAAATCACAGTTCTCAACTTAGAAGGTTAGCTGTGAGTCAACAAAAAATCTTTCCCCACAAACTTACATTTCTAAAAATTATTGAAAAAGAAATCAGTGGCTCAGCAGAGTGTAGTTGTACCATTAAATGATGGTCATAAATCATTTTGCGTATTAGGTTCATAGGTTAGTACTAAGCTAACTGCCCTTGCAAGCCGTTGTAAGCCTAGCCAATTACCCCTTGTGAGACTCAAATCCTGTACCTTGTGTTTGTAAGGCAAACACCTTAACCATTAGGCCACCCTCCCAACCCTTAGTTTGGATTCTAATAAACTGTATATATGATAACATCTTAGTGTTGATTTAAGATTTCATTATTCTTCTGTGTGGTGGTAGAGGGAATAGAGGATATATTGGTCTGGCACAGCAAGCTTTTAAGTTTAGGAATGGATGTTATGATTGTAGCTTTCATTTCAACTGTAATGACGTTTTTACTCTAAGGTTAAAGAAGAAGAGGACAGGTTGGACTGTAGGGGAAGCTGACATTTTAAGGAATGTAAGGTGAAGGACATTATTATCTGGGGGAATTTTTTTTTTGAGATTTTTAACAATTATTTGTAGATGGAGTCAAAGCAGGTGTGATTGATATAGAAGGTACTCCTTAGCAGCATAGGAACAGAGTAGATGTTTGGAGAGAGAATCTCCAAATTATATACATTTGAAGCATGGGTTAAAAGTACAAATATATATATATATATATATATATATACATATATGTATATGTATATAGATACATACACACACACACACACACACACACACACACATATTATATATATATATATATATATATATATATATATATATATATATATATATATATGTGTGTGTGTGTGTGTGTGTGTGTGTGTAGGACAATATTATGTAGATTACAAACATAATTTAGGGTGTTTTAACTTCACAAACATATACTTACATGCACACATACACACACACGAGTAACGAGTATCACAAACTCAATCAGAACCCACAATTCCAAATGGCAAATGGTTGAACACAAATTGCATAAAATATGTTTTTGCAAGGGACACCCCTGATAATTTTATTTATATATATTCATATAAATATTTATATATATATATATATATATATATATATATATATATATATATATATATATCTACATACATACCAACTCTAAGATCGCAATAAAGTGGGAAAAGGGGAAAGTCCCCAATTATAATGTCATTCCATACACTAAATATTCCAAACCCTCAAATAATTCTCTACTTCCCATATATATAAATGTGTTTATATATGTCTGAGTGGGGTCTACTACCGTAGATCGAAATTATACTAGTCACAGACCTTAGGATTAGGGCTTGGGTTAAGGATAGTGGATAGCTCTACTAGCTATCCACTATCCATTACCCAAGCCCTAACCCTTTGTTTGTTCTAGTGAATTTTGCAAAAGTGCACTTTCATTGAAGTGCACTTTCTCGTTAGTGGGACACTACTATCGTATTTCGAAATAGTGTAATTTTGATCTATGGTAGTAGACCCATCTGAGTGTATGTATGCCTACACACACACACACACACACACACACACACATATATATATATATATATATATATATATATATATATATATATATATATACATATATACATATATGCATATACATATATAAAACTATATATCGTGTCTATATTAGATAATCAAACTTTCAAAAGTTCGACTGTCATATGGTCGAAACCATATGATGGAGTTTTTGAAAGTTCGAACGTTTTAATGGAGATCCCCATACAGAGCAGAATGGGAAGATTTCCCTTTTCTGTACTGTAGTGCGATCTCGGATTTGGTATATTTAAAGAGCAGGGGTGCAGGGGGCCCCCCTACTTAAAACGTTCAGGTAGGCTATTTGTGTAGTTTATATTTTTTTTATTAGCTTTTCAAACTTTTAAAAGTTCGATCATATGCTGTCGACCATATGACAGTCGAACTTCTGAAAGTTCGATTATCTAATATAGACCCTATACACACACACACACACACACACACACACATATATATATATATACATATTTTTTTTTAAAGCAGATCCTTATAGTGAAATGTTTTGGTTTTCCAGCCACAGGGGCAAAATGTTTCCCAGCTATAAAGTAAAAACATTAAACTACAGGAAAAATGTTATTTTGTGACCAATGAAGTTGCTGTCTCAGGCACCTCAGAATCAGGAAAAAAGAACCACAAACTGTAGACAAGAGGCCATTTATGCTAATGTGCAAGACCTGAAAAATAATGAGATGCAAATGAGAAATGTTGTAAAGCACAGTATGCTAATGAGGTTGTTTTGGACTTCATAGTTTGACATCCCTGCTGTATGCATCCATTATTAAATACAATGCTTTCCCTGGGATTCAATAAACTCCCTGCAGGAATAGCACTCCATGCAGGAATAGTGCTATTCCTGCATGGCGCGAATCATGTCCATTTAGCATTAGCATTAACAACAGTGCACCTTGCATATTTCATGAAGGCGCGCCACTGCTAAAGCTAAATGGACATGAAGAGTACTGTGTGCAGGGGGTTTGTTTAGGTAGTGCACAACTAACACTCCCCCTGCACTCAGAAAGTGTCGTACGGCACTTCTGAAAAGCATTTCAGTGTCTGTGGACACTGAAATGAAATAGAATTGAGTATTTCAGTGCCTGCGGACATTGAAATAGATAGTGAAGCAAGAAACAATGCAGGGTGTGTGTGACAGGTTCTGTCACACACTCCCTGCATTGTAAAAGTGCCGTATGGCCATAGCCATCAACTGTACAGGTTTCTGCAGAATGCTCAGATGCCTTCCTCACATACATCTCACCCTCCCAGAGCAATAAAGCAGTACAAAGCCATAAATAATGGGGGACAAAGCCACAAAAATAGGGACACATTTTATATATTACACTGACAAACCCAAAACCTGATAGAAAAACAGTTTGCAGTAGTACAGACTTCCTGCAGGGTATGAAGACTGAACACAAATGTCTGCCATGTGAAAGTGCCGTATGGCCATAGCCATTAACTGTACAGGTGTCTGCAGAATGCCCAAATGCCTGCCTCACATACCTGTCAAACTCCTAGAGTAACAAATCTGTACAAGGCCATAAATAAAAAAATATTTTTTTCCATACTAAGGTATGTTTAAGCATATCTGAGAGGGTGTGTGCATTATGGTCCTCTGCCCAGCATTGCTTAAACACCCCAGAGAAGATAAATAAAAATATACAGCTAAAATCCTAACACTGGGATAGCGTAGTGGTTAGAGTCCTAGCTTTGTATGCAGACATTCATAGTTCAAGTACCAAGACAGGCATTTTATTTTTACATAGGAAAGCAGTTAAAATTATTATTTTTTTTGTAAATGATGTAGTAAGTGATATTTGTCGATCAAGGTAGCGTAGCTGATCTAAAATGGAAGTGAGAGTGCATATAACATGTGACACCACCCTGTATACACAAGTGTCCCATACATTATAGTCACACCCCTTGGTAATGTAATGAAAGCACATAGAGGGACGTCATGTAAATTAAATCATATACACTTACTAAAATAAATCATTATTCTAATATTTTTAAAAATTAAAAGTAAGCAATGACTAGAAGTGCTCAGCTATGCTTAGCTGGTTTAAGCAATGCTTAGACATGAAACCTAAGCAACAGTCAGCCCAGCTAAGCGGATTTGCGCACTGCTAAGCAGTGCTCAACAATTTCCCCTTTAAGCATTCTTAAAATCAACTTACCAGGTTTGTGCACTGCTAAGCTGTGCTCAACATTTTCAAAATTGACCAATGATGGCAAAGGCTGAGAATATGGCCTTATTTAAACTGCACAGGTGGGAACACAGCCAGTACCTGTTATAGTTCAACCTGTGCAGGAACCATGGTTGGCATAGGTGAGAGTTTGCGCTTTAGGGTACAGCGCTGGGGCATCATAGAGCCCAGGGTCATGGCTAGCATCTTCGTAAGTAACCATGATGAGAGACTGCTGCAGGGCCAGTACCAAGGCACATAATATAAAAAGGAGGCCTGGGACCATCTCGCTCATGATCTCACCAGTGATTCTGGCATCCCCTAAACTGGTGAGCAGGTCCGGCACCACTATGCCGACCTAAAGCGGAGGAAGGGGCACTTTTGGACCAGTGGATCCAAGATGCCAGGGACAACTGTGTTCCAGCACTTTGCAAGTATCACAGATATAGGTGTACCAAATTATAGCCTGAGGATGTGATAGACAGGTATGCATAATATTTGTTTTTCTCCCCTACAGCTGCAGCAGAGAGGACTAGTAATATCAAAGTCCATGCCAACAGACTGCTCAGGCTGTGCTGACAGGCTGCTGAGCAAAAATCTATTTTGCAGTACATTGTGCAAATAACTAAGGAGTACATTGTGTACTGCTAGTATGTATACTGTTACTGTGTTAACTAAATAAATAAAATTTGTCTGACTAATATTTATCTGAAAGAAACATCTATAACACAAACTGTTCTGATTCCTCTGGTATGTTGTTGTAGACTTAGAATGGAGTGGTAAAACAAGATATAAATTCCCTGTGTTAAACTTTGCTTTCTAGATTGTAGTAATTCAAAGGGTTAATGCACAGTATACCAACTATCTGTCATGCATGCACCACAAGATTGCAAGTTGAGACTGTCTATCCAAGAGACTAATAAGCAGAAACCAGTGAAACAAGAAACAGCAGGTCCCAGTAGTTTAGTGTGATGAGAAATTGCTTAGTTGTTATTTTGCACACCCAGACACAGTTCAAATCCAGGGAGTGCTACTAAGATGTGTGCACATCTACACACAAGGAATCAGGAAGATATGTAAAAACAGTCAGGTGGTGTTAACAGATATTTTCACCACAGTTTTACAGGTAAGGAAATGTTGGTAGTAGCTGTATAAAGGGTATACTAATAAACTGTGTACAACTGTTCAACTGTCCCACCACATGCCTGCAAATAACAGCAGGATAGATACATACAACATGCACACTTCCTGATACATGTCTCTCAAGTGTCACACTGTCAAAGCTAGTGGTCATTGCTACCAATAGACCTGGACAGAGATAGGAAACCAGTTGAAGAATGTCAGTAGCACACTCACATAAAAGCAGTTCAGAGTACCCCTTTTGTCCCAGATATGTAACCTTGGCATGTATGAGTCTCCTCTAATCATGTACCCAGAGGTATCACAGTTTGCCCCATACCATTCCAGGCTGACAGTTTAATAGGTATGTTTGTGCTACAGAAGCTATAGGCTATAGGTAGATGTAAAGTGAGGGCAGACCCATAGAGCATTGAGCAGTACTGTTGTGGACAATAGAAGCATAAACAGTTGTAATGGGCTTTTTGTCTCTCCCCCACCACTTACCTGGATTAATGCTATAATTCATATACTATGGGTATGTTGTTCTCCAAACCTAATGTTGGGACATGTGTTATATTATTGTTCATATATTTGACTGGTTGCATGTTAACATACCTTGTTCAGATATCATTGTTGGTGGCCTGTTGCCCTCAATGTTACTGGCATGCTGTTACGATGCATACTGCTGTTCCAGTTATGCATGGGTTCTGTTTGCTATGCAACCATTTCAAGTCTGTTTTATGGGGTTAACTGGAACACCCACGAATGCTGTTATAACTAATCTTGAAATGTGTTGTTCATGACTAACCAACATATTCTGTAAAACCTTAACATCATAGCATGTTTGGGAAGGCAGATCCCAGCAGATCCACCTGTTCTGTCTCATCTGGCCGTGGCACCGGGCCCCAGCATGTCTGGGACCCAACCTGGGACTTCCTCGTCCGTTGGTCCTGCACCACCTTTGGGTGGAACTGCCTCAGGGGACAAGGACTGCCCCCCCTGGGAGTGGGCACAGACAGGAGCCTGTCACTCGTAGTATGTTCTGGGGTATGGTGCACAGCATCATCCGAACAAAGTTGGATGACCAACTGCGTCAGATGGAGGGCTGCCTGGCACATCTCAAGGGGCACACTGCCCCTCCTATCCAGCCCCCAGCATGTCCACCTTCGGGGCTGTAAAGGTGCAGTGGTGACTGCCCATGGGTGGGGACCTCAACCCCACTGTATCCATTAGGGGGCTCATGGGTTTCGGAATCCCAAACACCCTCCCTGACAAAGGTGTTTACCACCCTCATGTGTCATATACTGCCCCTGCCTGCTGTCTTGTCTGTCTGCAAATTCAACCTATCCTATGCAACCTACCTCCCCAAATATACCTTCAGCCCTTCCCCAACATACCACTCTCACCATAAAAAAAAAGGGTATCTGTCACGCAAAAAAAACATTGCTCCAGACATAGCTCTACATTTCACACCAATGTACAGTGAAACTGATCAATCTACCAACAGATTATTCTGCAAATGTCTGTTGCCAACACCCCTCCCTGTGGGGTATGAGGATGTAAATTCCAAATTCAACACATTATTCACAGCTGTTGCTGCAGGAGAAATGTAGAGTTATGTTCCTTTCCGACACCCATCCTGCACATCCCTAGCTGGTTTTCCTAATGTTTTACCTCCTGCTTGACCTCATTTCACCACTTTGCTATCAACCTTTTTTTCCTTTTCTTTAATTAAAATTAGAGTGGGTGTAAGCTGGAGTAAGCAGTGCTAAGAAGTCTTAAATGTCTGCTAGGAATGTTTTCCTCTGCACCAAATCACGCAAACCAGCTTACAACTGCTTAAAAGTGCCTTAATCACTCTGTCTCCATCAGCACTTGTTCTGCGCAGCAACAAAATAATCAGCCATGCCAAGTCTTGAAGCTGGGATGCTGTGCACTGCAATCGCAGCAATAAACCACTACACCATCTGAGCTGTCGGACTCTGTAATGCTTTTACAAACATATCATGCATTCTGGTCAAAGCAATCACTTGGTAGTCTGGAACCCAGGACCCTGTGCACTACAATCACAGCAATATACCTCTACAATATCTGAGCTGTAGGAATTTGTAATGTTTTAACGAACATATCATGCACGACAGTCATTTAACATAAGGGAAAATTATATATCCGTAGTACTCTTACATACATATATAGGTATGTGTATATATATATATATATATATATATATATATATATATATATATATATATATATATATATATATATATATATATATATATATATATATATATACATATATACATATATATATATACACACATATATATATATATATATATATATATATATATATATGGATTCACTTCAGAATCTCGGAATTCCAAACATCAAATTTCATACGACTGAGACCATATGATCGAATATCAAAATGTCGAAACAAATCCAAAAAAAAAAAAAAAAAACAATTTAAATGTTTCTGCAGGGGGGCAAGCCCCGTGCACCCCCACAACCCCACTACTTAAATATTACAACTCCAACATCACACTACAGTGAGGAAAAGGGAAATCTCCAATTCCATGCTGTATGCAGATCAACATTCACAATGTTGGGATTCCAAAGGTTCAGTCATATGGTCTCGGCCATATGAAATTTGATCATTCAAGATATCAGCATTGTGAAGTGTTCCCATATATATATATAATGTGTGTGTGTATATGTATATATATATATATATATATATATTCATACACAGATATAGATAACCAACCTTTTACTATAAGACATCTTCAAAAAGCCCAAGAAAGTGTGGGGATAAAGGTCAAACAATAGTGACATCCTTGAAATATGGCTGTCATACATGTAGATGTCTGCTAGAGGGGCATGGTTTGTATTCACATACAATTCCAGATAGATTTCGGGTCTGAAACACAAATGAATGTCAATATTCACATCATCCCAGTGATTTGTCAGAAACTCACAACTGTTATGGGCAACAAACCAAACATATGAGCCACGCATCTGGACAGTATCTGGACAGTGCAGAGGTATGACCGCAGTCATGTAACAGAATAGAAAAACCCATGACAGCTGCCAACCATGTCACTCAGCACCTTCTGAACCACAGTAAGACCAGCATGACACTACCCCGATTCAGCTTTGGGGAATTACCCATGTGCATCCAATCAGATATCGGCACAGTCACAACCATTTGCACCACAGTCACAGCAACATACCAGTACCCCAAATGAACTGTACAGTAGAATGACTGTTTGAACATACATACCCCGATTGCCAGTCACACACTACAGTGACATTCATTTACTGGCTTAACTCACAGTCTACTGGGAATCCTGAGGTGTTAAAGGACATTTCTCAGTCTGCCGGTACAAACATATACACCTGGTCGACCACCAGCAACTGTAGCAGCATGCACAGTCAGACAGGAAAAGGATCTATGACACTCACATCTACTACTCTCCCTACTCAGCCCATCAAGCATTTACACGCAACACTGCTACACAATCGTGGCAGTCTGTTAACAATGGCCAGAAATACAAAACTCTCATATGTGCAGGTTTCCAAAGAATGTCCAGGGTGTGGGACCATATTCATGTCTACTGCCGCATACCACTTCCAGGAGTCTGCTAAGTCACTGGGATGATACCTGGACTTTAGTCACTAAATAATGATATAGCATACCTCTGAACCTCTTACTGCAAGACATCTGGACAAAGCATGCCATACTTGGGGGACAGGGGGCTGGAAAGACGGACATATCTCACATAATGGTGTTATAAACTAAAACAGTTGCTGGTGTTACATGCTTTGTTGTAACATAAGATCCCTGAAGGATATGATGTCTGAAACACCAATGGATGTCAACAGTTACTGACTACAATCCTCACATTATCCTACTGATTCCACAGAAGCAAACATTGTCTAAGGAACAAACCACACATAATAGCCAAACCTCTGGGCAATCTTTGGACATCAGGACAGTTGAGAGGTATGTCAGAGACATATCACTGTCAGACATCACGTCACATAGAAAATGTATGTCCAGACAAACCCTATTAATCTAGCAACCCTCTATGTGTATAAAAGTGCGACTTACTTACAATCTGTACCCAATTCTGGAGCTTTGTCCGCCACGTTGTTGGGCAGTCTCCACATGTCCTGTCCGGAGGACAGTCCTACCTACTGTCTGTGAAACTGTAGCCCCCACACCTACATAATGACCCCCACACAGGCAAGGAAAAGGGCCAAAGCCCACATGAAGGATGTAATTATAGCACTGTGTTGCTATGACACTGGCAAATGGAAAGACAACACACCTGCTCTGGATGCAAGTAGCAAGTGGGAGACACCGATTGGTGCACAGGCCATCACCTGCTTATGAACAATACCTACAAAAGGCAAGCTGCTACCCATGCAACACACATCTCAACCAACCTACACAAAGACAGACTGCAACTACACAAACCTAACCATTTGCATTGTTGGGAGGAAACTCTTCAGTACTATAACAGGTATGTCAATCATGTAAGCTTGTAACAGAATGCAGAATGGGGGATGCAATGGTATCAAATGGGACATTGCACACTAGGCTACAACAAGACCTGCTGGACTCACATGCTGCTGTCCAGCACCTATGGCCATTCCCCACCTGCCCTGTCTGCATTGACATGGGGCACATCTTTGGCCCCTGGGTGACCCCAGGAAAGGTCAGCTCATGCATGACTACTACTGGTGTATATTTTGTCCAATACTGACTGTGTCACTGCTAGGCCAACTACCCAGGATGTTGTAATTATTCATATGTCACCTGTGAATGCTACTCTGATACATATGCTTGTCTCACAAATGTACAAGACTTATATAGAATATGTGCATAGTACACAACAGGTGCAGATGTGTGTGTTGAACTGTATATGATATACTGAGCCCATACCTGACAACTGTCCAGAGTTTTGCAGACTGACTACATGTCTGCCTCACATTTGTAGTCAATGTCTCATACAGTTGTGTATTGTCTGGCACATCACTGTTAACTAATTAAAGAATGAGGTCATAACATATTAGCATACATTTGATTGTCAGATGTCATAGCCTGCAGAGTAGACCTGTAAATGTGACACTGTCTTTGCTGGCAACTAAGTGTGTTTCAGCTAGATTCATAAAGTGACACTACTTACTGGCCTTTGCCCACCACTGATGTGTGCCATTGTGCAGATGTCTTCTCTAGCAGGAGCTAGGTGTCTCTCCCTGAAACCCATGACAATGCAAGCGTACCTTGTCCTGTAGGATGCTGACATTTGTGCATTCACAGACACCTGCTTTGTAGCTGTGGTGAGCACACCAACCGTGCAAGGTCACTCATCCCATTATACATTTAGACCCCACATGGAGGCCTGCAAAGCCACAGGAGGTGGAGTGATGAGCCTTAGCATACATATACACACCTTCAGGCTGGCCAAACTGTATGACGCATGGGAGACATCCCAAGTGCACTTAACAGTTGCCAAAACACCTACTCAAATCACAGCTAGCTACAGGCCTCCAACCATGACTATGGACACCCACCAAACCTATTGTGACCTGCTGGAATCTGTCAGGATTCAATCATCTACTCTGCTCCTGGGTGACTTCAAATACCCAACCATAGTGTGCATGATCTATGCCACCTGAACATGAATGCACATAGATTCCCCAGCTTTGTCAATGGCAGTGCAGTGGATCAGCCAGTCAACACTCCTATGACAGGTGGAAATATCCTATACCTGGTCCTAACCAACATAAGTAGTCACTGTAGTACTCCTGCAGTGCCATCCTCCATGGTAATATCTGGCCACATAGCCATCACTGTTCAGGTCACCAGCTCCCCTGCCCACCCCCCCCTTTACAGTGTCAAACAGAATTAACTGTACACAAATGACTAGAAATACCCTCAGAGTAGGTTAAATTAGCTGTGCAGCCAATGTCCCATCTGTTGAAACTAGCAACAGTGTCCAGACCCAAACCACAATACTATGTGGGCACCTACATAGCTGTATGGACTCAGCAATACATGACAGACATCACCTCCCTCAAGGTAGGGCAAATGCCCTTGTTGGACAGCAGCAATACACAAATACCATAATAGGTGGAAATAATTGCTGGATGAGCCAAAAGGGAACAGTTGCCTCATTGGAAGCAATGTCACCTTGATCTGCGCAAGCAAATAAGGCCACAGGTGATTTACCCTAAGGCTATCTTTGAGTGCAAGTTGAACACATCCACCAGGGCCATTCACTAGGTCTTCCCCACATGTGCCTGCAATTCCAGAGGCAACACACAAACCTGCTCTGTAGTGGTGGTCAATAACACCACATACACATATGGCATAGACATAGGCACCCAGACGCAGACAGATGAAGTGTAAACATCACCCCCTATCCCCCCATTGGTACACATGTGCATGCACAACACCTGCCTCCCTCCCCTCATCATCAGGAAACAGGTCTGTAATGCCCTCTCAAAGGCAACACACTGAAGTCTCCATAGGCCTGACACCATCACTGGCTGCATCCTACATGAACTGATGAAAGAGGCACTGTGACAGGACCCAAGGAACCAGGCAGACTGCAAAATATGAAATGTAATCCAAGAGAATCCAAAAGTAAAATACAAAAGGACTAGGTTAATGTCCAAAAAGTCCTTTATTAGTGCTTTCGTCCAGCAATGTGAACTTCTTCAGATACAACAACTTACTAAAACAACATTCTTAAATACACCCAATAGTTCAATTAACAATTCATAATACACAGTTCCCTCCAAAAAACTTTAAGCAACAACCACCCCTTAAAACAGTAGATAAACAAAATTCACTAATAATATTAAAATTAGTTAATAAATATATATATATATATATATATATATATATATATATATATATATATACAAAAATAAAATATAATCCATGAATTCAAGGTCTTTTGGACAGTACTTCAAAACTTCCTATCTTTGCAAAGCTTTCTTTTCAACAAACAAGAAATGGAACACATTTTGTTAAGCCTGGCCATTTAAAGGCATTAAGTTTTAGCTGCCATAGTAATTCCCTCTTTTCCAACAATAATTCTGTGGGTCCACCCCTAGGTCCTACACTCACTCTATCACCATATATTTAAAATTATGGCCAACTGACTCGTTGATGTGTTTAGCAAGGGCATTAGTTACTAGTCCCTTCCTTATTGTACATTCATGCTCAGAAAGTCTATCTCAATCTGTGGTCAGTCTTACCCACATAGAATCCACTACAAAGCTGACAACTTGCTATATAAATTATAATTTTACTATTGTAGTCAAATTTATGTCTAATTTTATACTCATGTCCCCCAATATGGAAAGATTTACCAGTCAATATCTTGGAACACCGTGGCTATCTACCACATTTTCCCATACTTGGATATTTGTCCCCTGAAGTTTTATTTACATTTTCCAATATTTTCTTAAAATTAATGCCCATTCTGAATACAACTGTAGGGCCTACCCCTAATTTATCTTTCAGTTGTGTTTCTTCCATCAAAATTGGCCCGTTTTTATTTAAAATTGATCCAATGGACCTACGATCCAAACTAAACTGAGTAATAAACTGAACTGTATTACCTGCAACTGCTTCCAGTTCAGTCAACCCAGATTCAGATATGTTTTCATTGACAGCTGCTTCAGTAAAACCCAGTTCCACATTAAATCACAAAATAGGGCATAAATAGCCCCTCATTTATTTGTCTTCCACTCCCTTCCTAAAATCTGTCAGCAATTTATTGGTTTATCCTCTTCTTACAAACATAGAATGTAATAGTTCACATTCGTCAACAAAATGTTCATCCAAGGTCGTCATCCTGGCAGCTCTAACTAGCTTCTCTTTAACAACCGACCTTTTTTGATGCATAGGATGTGAGCTTGAGAAATGTAAAGTATTGGAATATGTCTTCTTCCTATAAATTCTAGATATGTACCTTTTATTAACAACATCCTTTACCAACTTAACATCCAAGAAAGATATCGATTTATAACTAAATTCTTTGGTGAATTTTAAAAACTCCATTGTGCTATTGATATAATACATAAACTGGTCAAATTGGGTCTCACCCCTTTTCCATAGGAGAATAAATCATCCAAATAGCGGAGATAAATTGCGATACTAGGTGCATACTGGCTTATAAGAAAAAACATGACCAAGTTGGCAAACACAGAACCCAGTGAGACCCCACATTGCCACTCCACATTTCTGTAAATATAAGTTCCCTTCAAAACAGAAATAGTTGTTGCCAAGTAGGATTTCAAATAACTCCTCATATAAGTTGATTTCATCTTGTAGTACCAACCTATCTGAAAGAAATTCCAAAATCCATTTTACACCTTCCTGTTAAGGTATGACCGTATAAAGGTCCTTAACATCAATGGTGGCAAAACTACATATTGCATCAAAAGTTAGATCATTTGTAGCATAGCCATCAAAAAACTCCATAAGTCTTTAGAAATTTGAGGCTCGGCATTAACAATTTTTTAAGCTTAAAGTCTAAATTCTTTGAACAAGTGGCTGTTATGGAATTTCTACCACAAATAATGGGCCTGAAAGATGGGTTGTAGATATCCTTATGTAATTTCGGAACCCCGAACATGCAAGGGAGGTTAGGAGATGTCACATTTAAATAGTTGAAAACTTGGATGTCAATACGATGTTCAATAAACATATCATTAATTTGCCCATATATTTTCCTATATGCACCAATTATCTCATTCCTAGATACTTCCTGGTACACTTCATTATTTAATAATTCAAACATATGAGCCCTATAGTCATAGACATCCATTACTACAAGCCCACCCCCTCCTTATCAGGTTTCATAACCCGTATCTTTTGTTAAATCAAAAGTTTAAGTAATACGCATTCCTGTTCATTCAAGTTACTACCATAACTAGCACTTTTCAGGGACATCATGTTCCTTAAATCAAGTTCACAAATCTTTTCATATACTACCAGGGAAGGGTGCAACAGAAGGTTAAACATACTATCCACTCTAAATTCATTCCCTCCTAGAACACTGATACCAAATAATAATGACAAATTCAGCTTTCATATAAACATTTTTAAATCAATTAGGAGCTAGGTAAGTTCGCCCTTCTACTGGGCACAAAAATCATACCTTTGGCAAGTAAGTCTGCCATAAACACATCCAGAACAGTATTTGAAAAAGTATAAATATGGAAGTCCCCATCCGTAATAACAGTCCCGTTAGAGCCTAAGACATTCGGTGTTAGACTATCAGTACTGATTGTCAGCGGGAGTAGCTAAACCCCCAGTCCCAACGGATAAAAGTCTTTGCGAGTTAAGGTCCATTGACAATGAATCCAAAAATGAATTCAAAATAACCATCCCATTCGGTTCAGTGGGCTCTGTTGACGTTACTTCCATCCTCGTGTTCCGCTCCACTACTTATTCTCTAGTGAGAAGGAGCTGTGGGAATTCTCACTCAGATTCTGAGCACCCCATTGGTTCCTGCCTGGTGGATGATGAAAATCCTATTGGTTAGGTGGCTTAGATTGTTGTTGGTTCGCCTTCCTACCCTTTAATCTCTCTGAACATCTCAGTTCAAGCGTATTATTATTGTTGTTACTACTGTTGTTAAACTGTTGCTGGAAATTAAAGCCCGCACTACCAGCTTGCTTTGTTATAGGAAAATTATCCCTGTTTTTATTAAATCTACTCTTGCCCTATGTTTGCGATGAAGGAGGAGCAGGGTTGGCTTGCTGTTTAGTGTACTCATCACTGTCTCTTTGTAGTTTTTTAATTTTATTTGTTCCCAATTGTTGAATCTGTTGATCAATACTCGAAAAAATTTGAGCATGTTCATACTTGAGATGCTCGTAATCATGGTGGTTCTTAATGCTGTCATCTAGAACAATCAATTTCTAAAATGAATTATTCTCTAATTGTAATTTTTGGTACTTCACAAGGTTATACTCAAAGTCTTTAAGTCACTGACATAAATTGCCAGTATGTTTTGGTTCATTAAATCCAAAATGAAAGTCATTATCCAACCATTTGTGCAAAGTTGGTATTTCTTGAGAACAAACTGGTACTTGAACAGTTTGAGCTGGTGGTGGAAAAGAAATCTGTATAGATCCTGAAATCGAAGGGAAGTTGTTTTCTTGTAAGCCAGCTGGAGATATTTCTGGTCTTGTAGTATTTGAAAATTGGGAGGGATTGCTTGCCTGTTGGGCCATTAATGACTGTGATAAGGCATCCACCCTACCTGTGAGATGCTGGACTAAAGTTGTAAGGTTATTAATTGATGAATTCACATTGACAAAGTCCATTTGGGAAAATAATGCTAGAGAACCAGAAGCAATCAGATTCAACAATTAACAAATACCAAGTTTGCACCAATGATTGGATAATGACTTTCATTTTGGATTTAATAAACTAAAACATACTGGTGATTTATGTCAGTGACTCGAAGAATTTGACTATAACCTTAAGAAGTACAAAAAAATTACAATTAGAAAATTCATATCTGACTGAGTGCTTTAAAAGGAGGAAGATTCCTAAAGGTTTGAGAATGTGGTGATATCCAGCTGTGTTGGAGAATAATTCATTATTCCATCAGGAACTAATAGCCTTTTTTGACAAAGTAGGCTGTAAACTTTTAGAATTGATGGTTTGCCACAACTCTAAGGTTATGACTCAGTTAAGTAATGACTTATCTGTTCTAGATGGCAGCATTAAAAGAGCCACCACGATTATGAGTGTCTCAAGTACGAACATGCTCAAATGTTTTAGAGTATTGATCAACAGATTCAACAATTGGGAACAAATAAAATTAAAAAAACTACAGAGACACAGTGATAAGTACGCTAAAGGGCAAGACTACCCCACTCCTCCTTCACTGCAAACATGGGGCCAGAGTAGATTTAATAAAAACAGGGATAATTTGCCTATAAAAAAGCAAGCTGGTATTGTGGGCTTTAAGTTCCAGCAAGAGTTTAACAAAAGTAACAACAATAATAATATGTTTGAACTGAGGCATTGAGAGAGATTAAAGGGTAGGAAGGCTAACCAACAACAATCAAACCCACCTAACCAATCAGATTTTCATCATCCACCAGGCAAGAACCAATGGGGTGTTCAGAATCCAAGCAAGAATTCCTACGGCTCCTTTTCGCGAGAGAATCAGTAGTGGAGCAGACCACAAGGATGGAAGTAGCGTCAATGGAGCCCACTGACCGAATGGGATGGTTCTTTTGAATTTATTTTTGGATTCATCATCAATGGACCTTACACCTCACAAAGTTTTTTATCCACTGGGACTGGGGATTTAGCCACTCCCGCAGACATCAGTACTGATAGTTTAACACCGAATGTCTTAGGCTCTAACGTGACTATTATTACTAATACAGATGGAGACTTCCATATTTATACTGTTCTGGATGTGTTTACGGCAGATTTACTTGCAAAAGGTATGACTTTTCTGCCCAGTAGAAGGGCGAATTTACCTAACCTCATAATTGATTTAAAAATATTTATACAAAAGCTGAATTTGTCACTATTTGGTAACAATGTTCTAGAAGGGAATGAATTTAGAGTGGCTAGTATGTTTATCCCCCCGTGCACCCTTCCCTGGTAGTATACGAAAAGATTTGTGAACTTGATTTAAGGAACATGATGTCCCTGAAAAATGCTAGTTATGGTAGCAACTTGAATAAACAGCAATGGGTATCACTTTTTTGAATGAATAAAAGATACGGGTTATGAAACCCAATAAGGGAGGGTGGGTTTGTAGTAATGGATGTCCATGACTATAGGGCTCATATGTTTGAATTATTAAATAATGAAGCGTACCAGGAAGTATCCAGGAATGAGATAAATGGTGTGTATAGGAAAATTTATGGGCAAATTAATGATATGTTTATTGAACATTATATTGACATCTAACTTTTTAATTATTTAAATGTGACATCTCCTAACCTCCCTTGCATGTTCACGGTTCCAAAATTACATAAGGATATCTACAACCCCCCTTTCAGGCTCATTATTGATGGTAGAAATTCCATGACAGCCGCTTGTGCAAAGTATTTAGACTTTAAGCTTAAATAATTTGTTAACGCTGGGCCTCAAATTTGTAAAGACTCATGGAGGTTTTTGATGGCTATAAATGATCTAACTTTTGATGCAATATATAGTTTTGCCACTGTTGATGTTAAAGACCTTTATACGGTCATACCTCAACAGGAGGGTATAAAATGGATTTTGGAATTTCTTTCAGATAGGAGATCTTACAAGATGAAATCAACTTATATGAGGAGCTATTTGAGGTAGTACTTGGCAACAACTATTTCTGTTTTGAAGGGAACTTATATTTACAAAAATGTGGAGTGGTGATGGGGTCTCCCGTGGGTTCTGTGTTTGCCAACTTGGTCATAGTGGCCTGGGAGCATAAGTTTGTTCTTACAAGCCAGTATGCACCTAGTATCACACTTTATCTCTGCTATTTGGAAGAATTATTTATCCTATGGAAGGGGGATGAGACCCAATTTGACCAGTTTATGTATTATATCAATAGCACAACAGAGTTTTTAAGATTCACCAAGGAATTTAATTATGAATCGATATCCTTCTTGGATGTTAAGTTAGTAAAGGATGTTATTAATAAAAGGTACATATCTAGAATTTATAAGAAGAAGACATATTCCAACACGTTTTTACATTTTTCAAGCTCACACCCTATGCATCAAAAATGGCTGGTTGTTAAGGGGCAGCTAGTTAGAGCTGCCAGGATGACGACCTTGGATGAACATTTTGTTGACGAATGTGAACTATTACATTCTATGTTTGTAAGAAGAGGGTACCTCAATAAATTGCTGACAGATTTAACGAAGGAAGTGGAAGACAAAAGAATGAGGGGCTATTTTCACCCTATTTGCAATTTAATGAGGAACTGGGTGTAACTGAAGCAGCTGTCAAGGAAAACATATCTGAATCTGGGTTGACTGAACTGGAAGCAGTTGCAGGCAATACCATTCAGTTTATTACTCAGTTTAGTTTGGATCATAAGTCCATTAGGTTAATTTTAAATAAAAACTGGCCAATTTTGATGGAAGAAACACAACTGAAAGATAAATCAGGGGTAGGCCCTACAGTTGTATTTAGAAGGGACATTCATTTTAAGAAAACACTGGAAAATTAAATAACACTTCAGGGAACAAATATCCAAGTATGGGAAAATGTGGTAGATGCCCATGGTGTTCCAAGATGTCGACTGGTAAATCTTTCCAGACTGGGGGACATTATTATAAAACTGGACATAACTTTAACTGCAGTAGTAAAAGTATAGTTTATATAGCAAGTTGTCAGCTTAGCAGTGGATTATATGTGGGTAAGACTGACCGCAGATTAAGAGAGATAATTTATGAGCATGAATATGCTATAAGGAAGACAGAAATAACTAATGCCCTTGCTAAACATACCAGTGAGTCAGTTGGCCATAATTTTACATTTATGGCAACAGACAGAGTGAGTGTAGGACCTAGGGGTGGACCCACAGAATTATTGTTGAAAAAGAGGGAATTGCTATGGCAGCTAAAACTTAACACCTTTAAACGGCCAGGCTTAATGAAATGCGTTCCATTTCTTGTTTGTTGAAAATGAAAGCCTTGCAAAGATAGGAAGTTTTGACTTACTATCCAAAATACCTTGAATTCATGGATTTTATTTTATTTTTTGTATATATATTTTTTATTTAACTAATTTTAATAATATTAGTGAATTTTGTTTATCTACTGTTTTAAGGGGTGGTGGTTGCTTTAAATTTTTGGAGGGAACTGTTATTGTGAATTGTTAATTGAACTAATGGGTGTATTTAAGAATGCTGTTTCAGTAAGTTATATGTGAAGAAGTTCACATTGCTGAATGAACGTGCTAATAAAGGACTTTTTGGACATTAACCTAGTCCCTTTCTTTTTTACTTTTGGATTCTCTTGGATTACGTTTCGTATTTTGCAGTTTGCCTGGTTCCTTG
>NC_056744.1:50522988-50572988 GCF_019279795.1 Protopterus annectens | reverse complement strand
TTTCACTAGCCTGGGGAGCAATCATGGCACTGTCAACTTTGCTTGAGATGTCGTCTGATGAGGTCTTTAAAGGAGGCTTTGGATGATGTGTTTTGAATGCTAGTGGGGACAGAGTTCCATTTTTTAACCATTGAACTACTATATAGCGCATCTCCAAAGCTATTGTAGCTGTTGGTGACTTCTAGTAGTAGTTTGCTTGATAATCTAAGAGGCCTTTTGGCTGAGTGATGTTGTACTAAGTTTTTGAGGGCAGGACACTTATTGGGGAGGTAATAGATCGAATGACAGAGGCAGAGCTGATTGTAGGTTAGGAGGTTGGGCAGTTCAAGCCAGTGGAGCTGTCTCAAAGCAGTACAGTGATGAGTTCTATATGAGCAATTTGCAGCAAAGCGGGCAATTCTGTTATAGCAGGCTTCCATTTTGCTTAGTTCAGTTTTGTTGAGATTAACCAGAATGGGAGATGCATAGAGTAGGGTGGATAGAAGTTGGGAGCGAGCAATGGCTGATCTTGTGTTGTTGGTAAGAAATGGTTTGATACGGTAGAGTGATCCCAGTTTGGCATGTACTTTTTTAATAGTTAAGTTGAGATGGCTATCAAATTTTAGATGGGAGTCTATGGTTATTTCCCAATAGCTTAGCCTGTGCCACTGGAGCGATTGGAGTAGCATTTGTGGAGTAGATAGTGAACTGACTGTTATCAGTGTTTTTGTTAGAACTGGTTATAATCATAAGCTGAGTTTTCTTTGGGTTGAGAATAAGTTGGGCTTTGGTAAGGTAGTTTTCCACATCAGAGAATGCTAGTTAAGTTGTTTTCAGGAGGGTGGGAATGTTTTGTGCAGCACAGATTAAGACAATGTCATCTACATACTGAATGATAGATGCATGCTGTGTGGAGGTATGGAGGTCATTTGTGAAGACTGCGAATAGTAGTGGTCCTAAGATAGAACCCTGTAGGACTCCTATAGTTATGGGCAGCTGAGGAGAGAGAGAATTTTCCCATTTCACAGCTTGGTATCTGTCAGTTAAGTAGCTTTGGAACCAGGTAAGAGTGGAATTTGATAGGTGGATATTGGATTATGGTTTAGTTTGTTTAGCAGGATTTAGTGTGAGACTGTGTCAAATGCTTTGGACATATCCAAAAAAAGAGTTGACACCTGTAGGCCTTCATTTTGAGATGGTTTACTGTGTCTGTGAAGCAGAGGAGGGCTGTAGGGGTACTATGGGTAGGTCTGAAACCATGCTGAGTAGGTGACAGAATGTTGCTGTCTAGGAGATAGTTTAGCATCTGGGTATGGATGCATTTTTCTAGGATTTTGGCCGGGGGGGGAAGTAAAGCAATGGGTCTGTATTTATTAAGGTTCAGTGGAGGTCCCGCCTTTATGTATGGGTGTAACATAGGATATTTTCCAGAGTTTGGGCACATAGTTTTCAACAATTGATCGGTTTATGAGAGTGGAGACTGAGATAGCAATAGTATCTGCTGTGAGTTTCAAGAAACAGCTGGGGAGTAGGTTGGCTGCTGTTGATGAGGTTTTTAGTTTGGAGAGCATGCTTTTGACTGAAGCGGTGGAAACTGTTTTGAGGGTAAAGCTTGTATTAGTGTTATTTGTGTTGGGGGGATAGTGAGGAAGGAACTGTTCTGTGATACTAAGTATAGAATTGAGTTCACAAACTAGAAGTTGAATTGTGTTTCGAAGGGAACTTTAGTGTCAGAGGTGGTTGGTTTGGGTGTAGCCTTTTGGGTCGATTTTAGTAGCTGGTTTACATTTTTCCAAAATTTTTGGGGGTTGTGTAGTAGGATTTTTTGTCCAGCCTAATGCATTTTTTGCATGGTTGCGCAGTTCTTGGTACTTAGTTAGGCTTTGTGTTTCTTTGGTTTTTTTTTTTTTTTATAGTAAAGTCAGGCAGTGTCTCTGGACTTGAGTATTTGTTTGGTTTCTTTACGGACCCAAGGGTTTGTAGAGGTTCTAACCTTGATTTTGCGCAATGGAGCAACAGTGTCTGGGTGTTGTAGAAATGTTTTGTTGAAATATGCTACAGCCTCGTCAAGTTGAAGGGTTTTTTGGGGGGGGTCCAGTCACAGTTACACAGTAAGGTGTTGAGGACCTCAGGAGAGAGTTTTTTGTGTTTCTAGTGGATATATAGTTAGTGGTTTTGCATATGCTTGCTTTACTGCGTATAAAGTATATTATGTTGTGGTCACTTAAGGTGTCTGGGATACTGCCTGTGTGAGGGTACAATATGGGGTTGTTAGTTAGGACCCAGTCAAGGATGGATTCCCTTTTAGATTTTTCATCACATCTAGTTGGAATTTGGACTAGCTGCTGGTAGCCATGGAGATTTATTAGATTACTTGGTGGTTTAGATATACAGGTGAACCAATCTAGGATGAAGTCCCCCAGAATAAGGGTTTCTTGTAAGTATGTGGAAGAACACCAGGATAAGAAGTCTTCAAGGCTAGCAGGTGTATTACCAGGTGGAATATAGATCACAATTGTGGTGATGACCTTTTCAGGGTGAAGTTGAAGTTGTGAGATAAGTATGTCCCAATTATTGTGGGAGGGGTAGGAGTTTGGTAATTGACGGACAGTTAAGTTGGACTTGTACAGTAAGGCACTTCCACCCCCTTTACAAAGTGGTCTGTTATGTCTAATGATATTGTAGCCGGTAGGGAGAACTTCTGAGTTAGCTATGTTTTTATTTAGCCAGGTTTCTGTTAAAACAACTATGTCTGGGGAGTAGTGTGCTATTGTGGCCTGGAGTTCAGGTATTTTATTTTTGATACTTCTAATGTTAATATTTAGCATTAAAAGATGGTTGATTTTGCTGCTGTTGTTGATTTGTCCTGGGATGAAGATAGTGGGGGTGTCATGTTCTGACATTTATGTTGGAGCAGTTTGTGTTGGACAGGATGGATTTTGGCCTGGGTTGGGGTGGATATCCCCACTTATGGTGAGCCTGGTGTTAAAATGGTGATACAGACGTTGGAGTTTGGTGAGGAGTGTGAGAAAGTATTGTGTTTTTTTGGAGTAGGAATGAGAGCATATGTGTTTAGTTCTAAATTGGTCCGTTATGTAGTTCTTGAACAATTGTATGCAGATATTATTATAATATGTGGTGTCTGTATATGAGAGTGCATAATGTAGTGTCGTGCTACTAAGTTTAGGGATATTACTAGAGTGATAACTTGTGGAGTTGTAAAGAATTATGAGAAGACAGACTAGACTTAGCTGTGTGATAGTTATGGTTATAAAGTTTAAGTTGGTTCTAGGTGGGGGGTCTGAATAGGAATTACAGGGTTGCACTATATGTGGATGGGGAATGCAAAAAATGTCTAGTGGAAATGAGAGTGATTGGGACTATTTTGTGTGGTGCAAGTTGGTGTGGTATAATGTGATATGACTTGAGGAGCTGTGATTGGTGGAGGTGATGTGAGGTGAGCTGTGGGTGTGATTACTATAAATGTAGAGGTAGTGGGGTCATGAGGGAATAGGGGGCAGGGGAGCGGAGAGAACCCGAGCATTAGCGAGGGCGAACGGAGCGGTGCAGAGCCCACCAAGACAAGAGAAAAAAGTAAGTATTACTTTACAAATCTGAACACTTTAACAAATTCCAGAGGTCTAATGGCTTACCGGCAAGCAGAATGTAATTGCGAAGAGCACTTGTGTCCTGGTGGGAGATTAGAAATTTAAAGATGGCTCCATGCTCAGCAGGATTCTAATATAGACTTAGTATTGGGGGAGGGAGATAGCACAAGGGGTGTAAACCAGGTGGAATGCAAGGAAACCAGAGAGGCAATCAGTGGAAATCAGTGAAGGCCTCAGAGGGGGTAAGTAAGAATTCAAACTACCTGTAAAGTGAAGGAGAGAAGAGACAGCAAAGTTTATTAAGGTTGGGAGTGTGTCTTCACACTGACTTGCTGATTAGTAACCAGTTTGTGCACAGATTAGAGTAGGGAGATACATTAGCAATGAAGGGGATTGTATAGAGATGTAAATAAACAGGTAGGCCTCCAAGTGATATAAGCTATGGCAGAAAGCACTGAGAGGGCTGCTTGATGGTTAATTTAGTCACAGGGATCTGAAGTAAATCTGTCTATTGGACAGTTAGGATTACTGTACTAGCAGGTGAGGGGGGGGGACACAAGGCTACAACAGTCAAGTTTTATTAGCATGCTGAGAACTACTAAGTAATACTGCTAATGTAATATTTGCTTTACATTTTGGTTCCATTTAGCATAGTATTGTGCCCTGTATTGGAGACTTAAGGCAAATTACTACAGTCCACAGGTCAGATTGTAATGGCATACATTGGAGTTTCAGACTTCTTATCCTTCAGAGGATTACTGCAACTGCAAGACCTGCTATGCTATCACTGTGTAAGTCTGTAGGGTTTTTTTCATCATTGTCCCCATTTGTGGGCCTTTGTCAGACATTTCTTTATGATTTTCTACGGCTGACTTGCTGGGTGAGGCTGAGGGTGAGTATGGGACCCATACATTGACATCCATGCATGTGACCTATAACCCCCAGTTTGTTAGCCCTCCCACTTATGCTGCAGTAAGAATTATCACCTAGGGGACTACTGCATTCTTTGAGGAAGCCAGTATTAGGCAGACATTTCCTGGTGTCCCACACAGCTGTCAGTTGTCTGCTGCTATCCTAGTAGGCCACCCCATTCCCTTGCATGCATGCAGCAAAACCATAGATATACCACCAGAACATACCAGTCCATTCATTTATTGTTAAGAAGACTGACTTACCTTGTCCCAGCAGCAGTTGTGAGGTTGGTGCTTGAGGGCTGCCTATGTCAGATGCACACAGTACACTGCTTATACATGGTAAGTTACAGGTAGTGTGATGTGTGTGTGTGAGTCAGAGATAGAAGTGTCAGTCCCTGGGTCACTACAGTGTCAGTGTGTGTGCTATGCATTGCCTCTTTGCCAAGACCAGGGCATACTGGGCATGCCTCCATCTGCCTACAGGAGCTGGCTCAGGGGGTCCCTCCTCAGAGTCCCTCTGTGCCTGTGGGGACCTTGGCAATGGTGGGGGGCTGTGTGTTCCTTCCCAGTGCTGTTCCTACTGTAGCTGTTTCCGCAGGATCATACTATGTAGCATGGCACATACTATGAACATGTGTGCACATGTGACTGGAGAGTACTGCAAGGCGCCACCAGATATGTCAAGGCACCGGAACCGTGACTTGAACATCCCAAACACATGCTTTATAATGATCCTGGTTTGTGTGTGTGCCTCATTATGGCATTCTTGATTGGGTGTGTGTGCATTTCTGATGGGTGTCATCATCCATGGCTCCAGTGCATAGCCAGCATCCCCCACCAGATGGCCATACTGGATGTCCCCACTGGAAAATGCCTGGTACAGCTGTGATGAATGCCAGATGTGGGAGTTGTGATAGCTTCCAAGGTTGCCAGCACACACATTCATGTTAATGCCCAGGGCGTTGCACACAACCTGGTAGTTGCTGGAGGGGAAGCCATTGTGGTTTACGTAAACAATACCCTGTTCACTGGGTGGTGCTTTGATGTGGATGTGTATGGAGTCTATCACACCCAGTACCTCTGGGTAGTCTGCTACATGGTGGAAGAGATGCATATTGCTGGTCCTCTCCTCATGGGTGTTGGGGAAGTAAATGTGCTCACCAGCATGTGGTTGCATGGCATCCAGAAACTGATGGAGTACTCTAATGCAGATGCCTGTGAGACCCCCATGATGTCCCCAGTAGGTCTATGGAAAGTACCTGTAGCTAGTATTCTTAAGGCTACACATACCTTGGTATCCACTGGGATGGGTTCCCCTCTGTTGGCTCTGGGTCTGAGTTGAGGCTGGCACACCTTGATGACTTGCTGAAGTATGCTGCTGTCCACCCTGTAGCACTCTGCTATCTCCAGATCATGTAGCCCCTGGTAGGTTACCCTGGGTCTGAACACTCTTCTCCTCCTCCTCCTCCTCCTCCTCCTCCTCAGTCTGGGGCGGTTGTCAGCATTATCCTCCTCACCACCCTCAGCCTCTAGCACATACTGATGTATCAAAGCAATGGCAACCCCTAACATTTTTTTCAATTAAAATTCCCCTGCATGTGTACACCAATGGTGCAGTCTGTGGAAAAAAAAACAGACTGACAGGTGTTTGCATAGTTTATACTGCTGTGGTGCAGTTGCTGCCTGTATGATTGGATGAATATGATGCATTTCACGTGCCAGCATTGTTATTTGTACTTGATTGCTTTAATACTGCTATTTCCTTTCTTTTTCTCTTTTCTTTCCTTCCCCGCCCCTTTTAAGCCCCGAGGTGCACCGAGCAAACCCGGTGCCCAAATGTAAACAGTTTTGCTATTTTCATGTTTTTTTTTTAGACCCAGTGCATCCTGCGCAAACCTATTTAGCTATAGTAAATATTTTGCAGTAGAAATGGCCCACCCCTGGACACAAACACACTTTTCATTTCATGGAATAAGTCAGTACAGCCTCAGACACACCCTCTTGCTTAGCTGTGCTTAGATAAGCTGAAATGGGAGCCATGGAGCTCCAATGTGCTTACACCAACCATGACACCCCCCCCCCACTTTTCATGTCAGCTGCTTCTCCTGCTTACAACACTGCCTAATAGCTCCTACACAGTTAGGTGCAGCCAGAGAATGGTCTCCCCTTTAGTGATTCAGTAAAATTTGCTCATTTGCATACCCCACTGCCTTAGTCCTTGGTTACACCACAGGCTTCCTCCTTAGCAACCAGTGTTACCTGTTATTGTTTTGATTCTGCATGCCATAGACTATAATGGCAAAATGCAGATTTCACTTAAAATTGCCTTTTCATATATATATATTTTTATTTTCAGCATGATCGCATTTGCGCGCCACTGCTCTATGCTTAAATGGCCGAAATCGACCCAGAAATGTTTTTGATTTTTATAATTTTGCAATACTTTTCTATGCCAATGGCCATATATTTGGCCACTGGCATGCCTAAGGATTATAATGCATGTTTTACTTTGAGCTGTCATGCCTCTGCTTAGATTTTTGCAGAAATGTATTCGGCTAGTAGCCGAATACATTTCTGCATCGGACACTGTTTTTGCACAGATGCATGCCTGCTTACTGAATCACTAATTCACCTCATTTGCATGGCTTTCACAAGAAAATGAGGTAATTAGCATTATTCAGTGGTGCCCATGCAAAAATAGTGTTGTCAGGCTTGTGCACGCTCCCAACCTTGTTTACTGGATCGCTCAGCGGCCATATTCCGTGCAGGAGCTGCTACATTATTCCTGCATGGAGAAAACAGCTTATTGAATCCCAGGGTTTGTCTTTGATATTTGAGTTGTAATCCACAAACTTGTTTGTCCAAGTATGCACAAGACCTTCCCTGTCACAGATGAATTATTTCCCCAACAACCCCTTCATTAGTTTATATTAAGTAAGCACAAGCAATACAATGACACAATAAATTATTTTGCCCAGTGATCACTACAGCAGTCTGACCATGTATGCACAAGTACTTCCCTGACACACAAATGAATTACTTCTCCCAGCAACCCTTTCAATAACAGCTTCTAGTATGCACAAGCACTAAAATGAAACATTCACCCAAGTGATCCCTTCAACAGCATGCATTAGTATGCACAAGCACCAAAATGAAACATTCACCCAAGTGATCCCTTCAACAGCATGCATTAGTGTGCACAAGCACCAAAATGAAACATTCACCCAAGCGGCCACTTCAGTAAAAAGTCCAGGTATGTAAACCACTAAAATGAAGCATTCACCCAATCAAACCCCCTTCAGTAATGTGTCCAGGGTATACACAAGCACTAAAATAAAACATTTTCCCAAATGACCCCTTCAGTAAAATGTCCAGGTATGCACAAGAACCAAAATGAAACTTTCACCCAAGGCACCCCTTCAGTAACATGTCCTAGTATGCACAAGCACTGAAACTAAATATCCACCCAAGCTACCCCCTTGGTGATATGTCCAGATATGTACAAGCATACGTTTACCAAGGTTATCAAGGGTGTCGAGATTTGGGATGCAAGGCTAGGCTTAAAAAGGCCCTTGTAGTCATTAGCCTAGTAAACACCTAGGAACTTATAAAAGAAACATTTACCCAAGCAGCCCCTTTAGTACAATGTCCAGGTATGTGCAACCACTAAAATGAAACATTCAACCAAGTGTCTCCCCTTCATTAATATGTCCAGTTATGCACAAGCACTAAAATGAAATATTTCCCCAGGTGACCCCCTTCAGTAAAATGTCCAGGTATGCACAGGCACTAAAATGAAACATTTCTTAAAGTATCTCCTTCAGTAATATGCACAGGCATGCACAAGCATTAAAATGAAACATTTACCCAAGCAACCCATTCAGCAAAAAAAGTGCAGGTATGCAGAAGCATCAGCTAAGCTCCCCTCACATCTCTGTATTTTGAGTGAAAACTGCTGCTTTCTGGTGTAACTTCATGGATATTTTCACACTTTTTCTATGCAAATGAGTTCATTAAAGATTCATATCTATGAATCAAATTCATGCGCATATGTGTAACAATATAGTAGTGGTCTCCTTATTGCTTATGCATGCATTATGTTACACATTTGTGATAGGGGGTGTATTCAATGCATTTTTTTGTTACAAATAATGAAATTTCACATTTTGTCCTTGTAAATAAACTGTATTACACCTGAGTCAACAGCCTACATTGTGTTGCCTTCCTATAGTACATGCATAAATACCGTATTATATTCACTTTTACAGATCATTCACCGAGTTTTAATAGTAAAGCCCAATATTATAACACTTAAAAGTGTATGTTAATCTTAGAATATAATAGCAGCTAAGACTGAGTGTAAGAATTACATTTGTATATACATAATACAGAGTGCAGCTGTGCTGAAAACAGTGCTCAGAAATATAGACATACGTAATTTTGTACCCAGACAGATTAGGCATGTGCATATAGATAAAAATGCTTGTCCTATTAATGCATTTTTTGTTTTATGCCTGCTGTTAGCCAAGGGAATGTGTTACCATGGCAACAATATTTATGGATGGGGTGCAGTAAAAGAAGTTTAGACTATATACTGATTCTGTTTTTAAATAATGAGAGTGCAAGTCTATGAGCACTAGGACATTATGTAGGGTAAGGTCTTTGAAGAGTTGTGATTATGTGTCATTTCCTGTTATTTTTGTTTAAGTAGAGAGAACTGAGCATTGCTTGTGTATGGAAATGTGCAAGGTAGATACTGAGGTATACCATCGACTTGCATCAAGGAAACACATAGGACTGCTCCAATAGCATGCATATAATACCATGTTTAGGGGTAGACCTTAATTACTCTCTGCCCAGGGAACGGCAGGGCACCACCCCTTCCCTGCCAGGACACAGACTATGGGAGTGTTTCTAGTGTGTCCCTAACCCCATCCCAAGGCGGCTGAGATGAAGTCATCACCTCAGCATGTTCTATGCCTCCTCTATGTATGAGGTTACTCACAGACACTGTGCTGGGGACTACTGTAACCTGCTTTGGTTCACCAGGCTCACATTCCTTTGCTTGCTTGGAAGTAATCAGTCAGCCAGAAACCTTCTCATGACTTCCTGTTTAGGGGAGGCAAAGTGGAGAAAGCTGTTCACTGTCACTCCCCTTCCTGACTAACCAAGCACCTGAGCCACAATTTGAACTTGGATCAGACGACTCAGAGCAGGGTTTTAGCCCTTCTGTGCCACAGATCTGGGCTTCATGTATACTGTTGCTAATGCTCCTTCTATATGTTAAAATGAATAGCGATTCATGCGCAATCATTTGTTATCCATTTGAACATTTTAGTTGCATGTCATATCGTAATTTCACAAGATTAGGTGTATGGTTTCAAGGAAACCTTTTACTTTAATTAAGGTGTTATGTATATCAGAGCATAGCTTCTTACACATGGGTGTGTGTGTGTAACTACTCTTTTTTTTTTAAACTGCTGTGTGCTTTCACTGAGCTATTTTGGATGAAGTTAACTGTTGTGCTCTTTCACAGCAAAACTTTTATGGACAGTGGGATTGTTTTTATGGTGGTGTGTGATCTTTAATATGGATGTGTGCACATGGTGTTAATACATGCATGAACAAAGGGTGTGTGTGTGTGAGTGATGAACCATCTCACATGGTGGGGATGCAGGGTGGCTTGGCCCCATAAAAAATATATATTATAATGTTTGAAGGTGTACTTTTGAGGCAGTAAGATTTTGATTAGATGTAATGTACAAAAGCTTCTTGAAGTCTTGTGTGTCAAAGTAAAATTTAACTCATTACTGCCTGTAGTGAACTTAGCTGAAAGATATTCTTGTTGTGTATGTCTTAAGACAAGATATAGTGAAGCAACTTTTTTGTTTTCTTTGATGTGTTTGCAGGTTTTTGATGTCTTACCAGACGGGTATAGATAATAGCTCTCTCAATTGTTATCTGGTAAAGGGGGTGACTGTAGCCAAGCACAGTCTGTACAAGAGGATACTACTGAAATGTTAGTAACTGAAAGTTTCTTGCATGTGTGGTTACAGGGTACCAAAGATATATCCCAAGACTCCACAATGACTTATACTTTGGGCAAGAAATTAAATCTAATCACTCAACTTTTTGACAGCTCATATTCTTGGAGTAGGATCTTTCCTTACTGTAACTCATTTTGGAATTTAAAGTAAAAAATTACAGAGTATAATAATTATAAATGTGAGGGATTATGTGAGGAATAAGTCACAATGTAATAAGAGTAAACGGTGGGTAATACAAGTTGCTGACTGTAGGGTGAGGGTTGGCTGAATGGGGCAAATCTACTTCTTCGATGGAATGAACCAGCGGAAAACAGCTCAAGACCCCTGAATTAAGGCAACGGTTAGGTCACGATAAACCAATAAACAAAGTTATAAATTATGAATTATTGGGTGCATTTCAGAAGCTTTTATATTGATCCATCTAAAATAAACATATTAGCAGCTATATCCCCGTTATTGTCCACAAATGATTACCTACGTTGGAAGCACTTAAACGTCTAACAACGTAACACTTGATACAAGTGGCTTAGTTTACCGATGCCCTAAGCATTTTCTTGATTTCTCCATGAACAAGTGTTATCTGTCTAGATTTTAACTGTGTAAAAGCAAATGTGGTTGTGTGCAATAGTATAACAGGCGATCAAAATGTTCAGTGCTAACTTGTTTTAAGTACTACAAAACATATCTTTAGGTATGTGTTCAGAGAACTTAAATATCTTCATATGATTAATTCATAACTAAGCATGTTCCAGTGCTCTGTCGTAAGGCTCTTTTAGTTGCAAAGTTACATCAGAATTCACTATTTCTTTACTGAGATGTTAAGTAGATCTTTAGCAACTCTATAAAGAATCCTTCAAAGGTTTTCACTTAGAGTGCGTGCATGCAATACTAAATAAGCACCTTCTGAATTACCTAAATTACTTTTTATACGAATGAAGCAAAGTATGCCAAGCAATATAATACAAAACAGTGCCTGAGTCAACTAAATTGCAGTTCAGCATTTCCAAACGGAAGACGGAAAGAATTATAAAGGCTATTACCATGCACCTAAAACATAAATCAGCGTTACAGGCTGGTGAACAATATTAGCATATAAATAGCAGTTCAGTGCCTGTGGCTGGAGAACAAAACCAGACAGTTTGTTAAAATGAGCAGTACAATCGATATGGGAAGAGGAAGGTCAGCGCTTACTTTTGGACTGCAAAACATTTCTTGAGAGACACATTAAGGATCAAGCTGCGTTATGTAAAGGAGATAAGCTATCTGAACACTAAAGAGTTGAGCCACCTCAGTTCTTAACAGAGCCAACGTTTGTTTTAGCAAACGGCAGGTCCTGACAGTGTCACACTCCCCTCTAGTGGCATAACAGCATTATTGCAAAAATATGTTTTATATATAAAACCTGTAACAATGGTTCACGTTTGCATTCAATAACAGCTCATTTTAGTTGATTATTAAGAGTTAAGTCAATACTCTAACCTGTTTTAGTATAAACCAAAATGTAATGCACTGAGTGAGATGACATGCAAGGCAGTTGTCCTGTACTATCACTAGCTGCAGTTTTACTTTAAACAGGATCTAATACAAAAATCACCTATTATCACTGCAATTTTTTTGATCACCACCCATTACCATAGCCGGCTTTAGGCATAGGCCAACTAGGCGGCCACCTAGAGCACCACTGTAGCAGGGGTGCATTTCCAGTATTTATCTGATGTAGGCAGACCAGGATGGGGGCACCGGGTGATGTTGTGGGGTGCGCCGTGGAGCCCTTTCGACTAGGGCACCAGTTGACCTAAGGTCGCTCCTGTCCATTACCATTTAAGAGCATGAAAAATAGGGATAAAGTACAGTTGTGTAACAAATTGTCCTACTGATCATTGTTGCAGTATTCCAGTTCTGATGGGTAACCTGACGTCCGGCCAGCTCACTAAAGTCAAAACAATACGGTGAGATGTATGACCTAAACCCTTGACTTGGGCATTAGGGTATATAAGCATACATATGAGTAAAAGATCTTCAGACTGTCTGAGCCAGAAGCCTGGAGACACCTGAGGAAAAAGTATAAAGTGAAAGTAAGGCCAGCTAAGAAGAGAGGAGCAGGAAAATGCAACCCCCCCCCCCCCTCCACAGAAAACAAAAGGATAAACAGATTAATGTGGAAGGATGGTGGGATGTAATACTGCAACAATGAATGGTAGGAAATCTACTGTTACAGTAAGTTCTTACATAACTGTACTACATCCTTCCTTGTTGCAGTGCTCCAGTACTGATGGGGGATTCCTAAAGCTTATCAATATGAAAGTCTGGATGGATCAGAGAAAGAGAAGTTGTCTACCAATCCCAAAACAAAAGATCTAGCAAAGGAAGTTATAAATCTAGAGAAAGCATCTACTTTGTAGCATTTTGTGAAAGCATGAAAAAATGACCATGTGGCTGTGTCTGGAAAAATCCTGAAATAAATTCTGTTGAAGGAAGCCTCAGAAGAAGAAACTGCTCTAATGGAGTAAGACTTAACAGGAGAATATACGGACTTACCATGATGACAGTAACAAAGAGAATGGATTTTGAGATCCAAAGATCCAACTATCAATTGACTGCTTAGAGACCGGGTTGCCCATCTTGACTTTCTGGGAGAAAGTTGATCTGCCTTCCTAAAGTTTTTAGACTTATCTAAACAGAAATGTAGTTGTCTGTGCACATCCAAGTACAATAATCTTTCACCATTATTCTGAGGGTTTAAAAGAAAAGTAGGCAAATTAATAAACTGATTGAGAGACAACTCAATAACCACTTTGGGCATGAAGGAAGGATTAACCCTAAGAGACACCCTAACCTTGTGTAAAATAAAGAAAGGAGGCATGGCCATTAGAGCTTGAAGCTCGTACCCCTTCTGGAAGAAGTAAGGGCTATCAGCAAAATGCTTTTTTCCAATTATAGAACTTCAGAATTGCCAAAGTTGCTGGCTTAAAAAGTGGCCGAAGCTTTTCCAAAACTGAGATCCCAGGGAGGGGGAATAGCCCTCGTAGGTGGATTCAAGTGAAGGATGCCTTTGAGAGGCTGATTAGTCTCACTTCCAGAAAACAAAAGAAGATTAAATGGCAAACATGAAGAAATTGTGGAAAAGAGCGCCTTGATGGAAGTGTAGAGTTGACAAGACCAGGTTTTAGGAGCTCACACAAGTAGGAAAAATAGTGGGAATCCATATCTGTGTAGGATTCTCATCCCTTTTATGACACCGTATAGAAAATCTTTCCCATTTAGCGATATAAGACATTCTAGTGGTAAGTTTTCTTTCCATCTGGAGCATGTCCTCAGAAAATTGGCATTTGAAAGGGAATAGAATTCTATCATCCACAATATCAAGTTGAGAGCTTGCAAGTGGGTTGAAGCAGAGTACCCTTTTTCTGTGTGAGCAAGTCCACTTTGCAGGGTAACTTGTGATGATGACCCCTGGGTAGATGGTAAAGAAGGGGTACCACTACTACTTGGACCAAAAGTGATGCATCAGCAAGATGTTTGATCTGATCTTTTAGATCTTCAACAGAGCCCACAGGATTAAGACAAGTGAAAGGAAGGCATAAAGGAACTTCCCATCCCAAGAAAAAAAAACATGGCTTCTGTCCTACAGGCCAGAAAACAAGGGATCCTGCAGCAAAAATGTCTAAGCTGTCTGTTATGAGAGGAGGTAAAAAGATATGTTTGAGGAGTACCCCATTTGTAGACTATGTCCAGGAGGACCTCCCTGTTCAGCTCCATTTTTGAGGGTTTTCCATAGACCCACTTGCAGAATCCACAAAAAAACATTGTCCTGGGATGAAATGCAAACAGCTCAGGTAAATCATCCTTTAAAACATTTTGGCATCCTATTGGTTCCACTTGTTTTGCATTATGTAGGTTCCACTTGTTTAGTTTATGGAATGCAAACTGCTTGTAGGGAATTTGCCAGTTTGCACAGTTGTAAGGACTTTGCACCCCCCACCCCACTTGCTGCTATACCACATTACTTCTGATATGTTCAAGAAAATACTGAGGGCTCCTGGATTCCATGTGTGAGCGAAGACCTGTAGAGCAGGAATGAAGACCCTCATATATTTTACACTGATGGTCTCCTCCTTTGTTTAAGGGTCCACTGATCCTGGACTGTGAAGGAGCCTGTCCTTGCACCCCAAGCCAGAACTGATGCATCTGTGTGAAGTTCCTTTGGGGGAGCAGTTGGTTTGAAAGGGAGACCTGGGTTCAACTGGACCTCAGAAGTCCACTACTGCATTTAATTTTTTTCAGAAAAGGAAGAAGGAGGATCTGAGATCCAAAGAGTGACAATGTTGAGACAAAAGAGATTTCAGATACCAATGGATCTTTCTTATGTGAAGCTTGGCAAAGGTAATGAGAGGAATGGTAACTGCCATGTACCCTAGAGTCCTTAGAATTCCCCTTGCAGAAGTCTGAAGAGGAAGAAGCAACTGAAAGTACATGGAGAGAGTCCAGACTTTGTCTTGTGAAAGAAATGCTACCATATATTAGGTGTTCAGTCTGAAACCAAGAAGAAAACATATCCTGGGTAGGAGTCAAAGCAGACTTTTGCAGATTGAATGTTTAACTCAGCCACTTCAGAAGAAAGACTGTAAACTTCAGATGGATTAGCAGAGTTTCCCAAGACATGGCCTGTATAAGAAGGTCACCCAGGCATGGAAATATTTGAGTTCCCTCTGTTATGCAAGAGGCAAGAGCTGGAGGTAGGCACTTTGCAAAAACCCTGGGGGGACATAGATTATCTGAAGGATAAAGCAGATAATTGAATGTCTGATGCACAAGCAAAGAACTCAAATAACTTTCTGTGAGTAAGGCGAATGTGAATGGGAATAGGAAAGTAAGCATCTTTCAATCCAAGGATACCAGAAACGCCTGGGACAGGATGAAGGGAAGAAGCATTTCAATAGACAGCATTTTGAAGGAAGACACAATAGAAAAGTATTACGGTGTAATGCCTAGAATAGATATCCAAAGTCTTTCTTTTCTGAGTAACAAGAAAAGTCTCTAATAAAAGCCTTTTCCTAGATATTGAAAGTGTATAGGTTATATGGTACCTTCTGTGACAATTGGGGAGAGATGGGCGAAGGCTGCCAGCCTAGTCAAATAGAATTTGATATATAATTCTGGCATGTGGCCTGAGGACTCAGACCAGGTGTTAAGATGATGCAATATGAATACTGGGAACACCTAAGTGTCAAATATGATGTAATTTTGGGAGAGCCTTAGAGTCATGTTTGTGAGTAATGTTTAAATACTATTTCTCACAAGAGACTGAAAGGCATTTTGACTTTGGACATCTAACTTACCAGCACTCTGCCTTGTGCTCACATATAAGTTTTAGCACTGTGAATTATTGTAGGAATAGTTAAAGCTAGTAAAGATTAATTAGGTATTTTTCTTTGAAATCAGATCTGTCCTACTGTGGTGAAGTAAGTGGTGAAGACAAAATGCCAATAGTAGGTTGTCTTGAGACAACAGGGGTATGGAAATACCATCCTGCAGATGTACTGAGAGGGAAGGATTTGGATGAGGCAGTACTATGTACTTATGCAGTTACATGCAGTGAGGCTAGGAGACAAGCATGTGGGTCTGGTAGCCTGGGGTAGACCCAGACAGACCGCATACTTGCAGCCAGGACTGCTGAGGTGGTTACTTCAGGGAGTGAGCTGCGCTTTAGCAGTGAGACTGAATGTGAGCCATAGCTGCTTGTGGGTACTGATGTTTCCTTGGACAGGGTAACTGCAAAGGTAGAGGTGAGTAGTAGTACCCAGGCTGACAGTGAGGCACCGCTGTCAGAGGATGCCAGACTTCCTGTGGAAGGGGATTTGGGAAGGGTTACAAGGAGAGATTTGAGACAGGCTCAGCTCTCAGACCCTACATTGCAAGGCCTGAGGCAGGTAGCTAGGGTGACACCTGATTCTCATGGGAAGGGGGAATCTGTATACTGGAACAAAAGGTTACTGTACAGAGAGTGGACCCCTGAGGGAGGGCTAGAAGGTGAGAGAGTACAGCAGTTGGTAGTGCCTAGAGCTTACCCTCTGGCACTTCTAGCCATAGCCCATGATATTCCCTTTGCAGGTCATATGGGCATAAAAACATACAAAGAGGTGTATTATGCAAAACTTCTATTGGCATGGAATTTCTAGAGATGTAACAGGTTACTGCAGGGCCTTTGAGCAGTGCCGAAAGGTAGGCAAGGCAGGAGACAAGGTGAGAGCTCCTTTGATGCCTTTGCCTGTGATTGAGGAGCCATTTCAGAGGGTAGCTATGGATACTGTGGGTCCTCTGAGTACCCCAAGTTCCACAGGGAAAATGTATATCCTAGTGATGGTAGATTGTGCTACACGATACCCTGAGGCAGTGGCTTTGTCCTCCATTGAGGCCGAGAAGGTGGCAAATGCTGTATTAGAGATTTTCAGCAGGGTAGGTTTCCCAAAGGAAATACTGTCTGACAGAGGTGCCAATTTTATGTCAGACTTCCTGGCATGTCTGTGGAAGACCTGTGGGATGAAGCACATGAAGACCACCCCCTACCATCTCCAGACTAATGGTCTTGTTGAGAGGTTAAACTCTACAATCAATTACATGCTACAGGCATTTGCAGATCAGTTTAAGAGGGTGTGGGACAAATATTTGCCCCATCTGTTGTTTGCTTACTGAGAGGTTACCCAGGAATCCATAAGTTTTCCACCCTTTGAGAGGCTGTATGGGCATAGGGTGAAGGGACCTCTAGATTTAATTTGAGATGAGTGGGAAGGTGAGTGTGAGTCTCACAAGGAGTCTGTTGTGGCATATGTCCTGAACCTCAGGACAAGGCTCAGGGGAACTCATGGGCCTGGCCCAGGAGAACCTGGCAGAAGCCCAGCAACAGAAAAAGGTGTGGTATGACAGGAATGCTCAAGCTAGACGGTATGCTGTAGGGCAGCAGGTAATGGTTCTCATTCCTGTCAGACACAACAAGCTGCAAACAGCTTGGGAGGGACCCTGCAAGGTGGTAAGAAAGGTAAGTGATGTTAACTACATGGTGGAAGTGCTAGGCAGATGGCAGGGTTACAAACTGTACCATGTTAACATGATGGAATCTTACCATGATAGGGAGGCCCTTGTGCTGAGTATTTGCAGTGGATTGCAGGAGGAGTCTGAGGAAGATCTGGGGACTGATCTCCTCAGTGATGCTCGGGCTGACACCTTGGTGGAAGGGGTAGCAATGTCCCAGCAGTTATCTCCTACCCAGGTTCAAGAAATCCGAGCAGTGTTGCAGGAGTTTGGGGGCATGTTCACCGAACAAAACAGGGTGCACCCACCTGGTGCAGCACCAGGTGGATACAGGACCCCAAAGGCCTATCAGGCAGGCCACTTATAGGGTGCCTGAGAGAGTCAAACAGACTCTGTGGGAAGAGGTACAAGAAATGTTGGAATTAGGGGTGATGCAAGAGTCCAACAGTCCCTGGGCTTCACCAGTGGTGTTGGTGCCAAAGATAGATGGCAGCAACATGTTCTGTGTGGATTACAGGAAATTACATAGTCACACAGAATTGGATGCTTACCTCATGCCTAGGACAGATGAGGCCCTAGAGCAGCTGGGTGGGGCTAAGTACATTACAACCATTGATCTTACCAGGGGTTACTGGCAGATGCCCTTGACTCCCATTGCTAGAGAGAAGTCAACCTTTGTGACTCCTTTTGGCTTGTATGAGTTCACAAAGATGCCCTTTGGGATGAAGAATGCCCCAGCAACTTTCCAGAGGTTGGTAGATCATATCTTAGCAGGAGCAGGAGTGTTTGCCCTTGCTTACATGGATGATATTGCTATCTACAGCCATTCCTGGCAAGAGCACTTTCAGCATGTCAGGGAGGTGCTGGGCAGACTACAGAGGGCAAGGTTGACCATTAAACCGAGCAAATGTCAGTTGGGTATGGCAGAGGTCTCCTACTTAGGACATAGAGTGGGGAGTGGTAAGATAAGGCCAGAACCTGCCAAAGTGGAAGCTATTCAGGCATGGCCTGCGCCTGTTACCAAAAAGCAGGTGAGAGCATTCTTGGGGACATCAGGGTACTACAGAAAGTTTGTTCCCAATTATAGTACCATAGCTGCTCTCATCACAGACCTGTCAAGGAAGAACAGACCAGATAAAGTAGTGTGGACCCCAGCATGTGAGCAAGCATTTCAGAAGCTTAACAAAGCTTTGGGAGGACCCCCTGTGTTAGCCAGTCCAGACTACAGCAAAGAATTTGTTGTGCAGGTGGATGCTTCAAACTATGGGGTGGAGGCTGTACTTAGCCAAATTTCTTCAGAGGGAGAAGAGCCCCCAGTGGTTTATCTCAGTCATAGGCTCCAACCCAGGGAGGAATACTATGCAGCGGTAGAAAAGGAATGTTTAGCCATAGTGTGGGCACTAAGAAAATTCACTGTGATGGCAGATCACAACCCTCTAACATGGTTAAACAGAGCCAGTCAGCAAAATGCCAAGTTGCTACGATGGAGTCTGGGGTTGCAAGCATATGATATGTCAGTGAAGCGCCGCAGTAGGAGTAGCAATGCCAATGCAGATGGGCTTTCAAGACAGGGAATGGGGTGAGGTACACCCAGATAGACCTGACACTCTCAAGCGACGTTTCTCAAGGGGCACTTGAAAAACTTGCTTGAGTTCCTCGGGGGGGAAGAGATGTGACGATTGGGAAGAGATGGGCAAAGGCTGCCAGCCTAGTCAAATAGAATTTGATATATAATTCTGGCATGTGGCCTGAGAACTCAGACCAGGTGTTAAGATGATGCAATATGAATACTGGGAAAATACCCAAGTGTCAAAAATGATGTAATTTTGGGAGAGCCTTAGAGACATGTTTGTGAGTAATGTTTAAATACTATTTCTCACAAGAGACTGAAAGGCATTTTGACTTTGGACATCTAACTTACCAGCACTCTGCCTTGTGCTCACATGTAAGTTTTAGCACTGTGAATTCTTGTAGGAATAGTTAAAGCTAGTAAAGATTAATTAGGTATTTTTCTTTGAAATCAGACCTGTCCTACTGTATTATTTTAAGTTTCTGTTTGATCTGTGAACTCTTAGATATCTCTGTGGTGTAGTAGTTTTGTCTTGTGTTTTAATTATTTATTATTAAATATTTTTAAAACCTTCTACCTGTGGCTGATTTGTGTAGAGATAAGCTCTAGAGTACATTGCATATTTATAGAGGTTATTGTAATAGGCCACTCTAAAGTAAGCCTTGACTGTTAGTCATACTGCCATTGGATATTAATATTGCACAGTAATAATTGGACACCCTTTTAAGGGCCTTTTAGTAGCTGATATTATTAACTGGGTGGTGGCAGTAATTACTACCGTATAGTCTGAGTAAAGGGGCACAGTTGGATAATCTGTGTCAGCCTTTCCCAGGAGTGTCTGTGAAGTTGTATAAATACTTATCTCAAAGTGTGTGCGTGTGTGTGTGTGTGTATTGTGTCAGCTACTTGGCAGGGACACGAAGCACTGGTTGGACAGAGAGGCTACTGGAAGTTTTAGCTTGCCCAGTTAGGCTGAGACCTGGACCCTATAGCTGTGCCAGTGGGGAGTGTTATTGGGGACCTGGTGAGCAAGGGAGCAACCAGCCCCAGACTGACTGTGTTCTCTGTGTGCACTTAAGGGAAATGGTTCTTCACTGTGTGTATTAGTTATCCTTTTCTCTTCTAGGAGATGACTTCCATGGTGTTAGTGGTGAGGATTGAGGTTCCTTGATTGCTGGGCCAGGGCACGGTCATCACACCTTGGTCAAGAGGACCTTGCAGTAGAAGAGGGAGAAGATGTACCTGGGTCAAGAGAGGGGGAGGAATGCATCTGAAAGATGACATTTCCTTCATAGTCATCTTGTAGCCCTGTTGATTGATGGCTAGGACACACTTGTCTGAAGTGATGAATTCCCAGGCTGGAAAGGTTGAGATCAGTCTTTTTGACAAGGGGAGGAGTGGACTGAAGAGGGAAGAAAGAGGGAGCAGATAGGCTGACTTGTCCAGAAAGGAAGGTTTTCCAGACTTATTGTAGCCTTGTCTTGAAATACTTTCCCTTGCAGCTTTCTCCCCTTCTGAACAGCTTTTTGATTCCCATGGGAAAAGGAAGTGAACTTACTAGGGTAATTCATCTGCTATATAAGGACTGAAGTGAGAAAGATCTGTTTAAAATCTTGCATGATTTTATCTTTCTCTAGCAAGGACCTGAAAATTCTGCAGCAGGTGGTCCAAAAAGGAAATCCATGTGCAGAGGGGAATCCAAAAATTTGGCATCAGTACCTCTGTGAGAGACTAAGTATGAAACTAAACAAATCTCCTGGTAACTGATCAGGTAGCAGGCACTCTGGAAGAAGCCTCCACTGCAATCAGAACTATATTTAACAGTATGCCTCGCTACCTGATTTGGCTGACCAGTTTTACAAACAGCTTGCTAATTAGTTTCAGAAACCTCTAGATTAGTCAAAGTCTTATTCAGTTCACTCAAGACAGACAAAATGTATTAGTCATTTGCTTCTAATAATTAAAAATTCTGAATGCCAATGTTCCAGAAGGGTAAACCTTTTTACCATATCTGTCTGTGGCCCTATTGTCTCTCTCCAAAGGTAAAACATTAGCAGCAGGAAAAACTTTAGAAGTCTTTGTCAGAGGACACAGTAAAAAAAAAAAAAAAACAGAATGATTTGCCAAAGGACTGCTGCAGAGAAATTTAAGCTCCCCAGGCACTTTATAAAACCTACCAGTCTTCTAAGATGTTGAAGAGTGAGATTTAGGAGAGGTAGAAGTTGATGCAAGTGTGTCTGGGAAGGACTCCAAGACTGGAGGAACAGGAGCAGATGTAAGAGCTCCTTTTGCCAGTAATTTATAGCTCCTCTTCTGTACATCAGAAACTTGTTTGGATTCCCATTTAAAATGTTACATCATTTGTGTAATGGTTTCCCCAAAATAAATTTCCTCTCAACCAGAAGCACACTGGCCTGCAGAGTAGATTTAAGATTAATAAGCTAAATATTGTTCATTAGAATCAGATACGTCCTCCTCCTGAGAAGAATATTCATGTTGTCTCTTCTGAGAGGGGATGGGATTGGGAAAACACAGAGAAGAAAGGAAGGAAGGAGGCTTCAAAGACAAAATTGACTTCTATAGGCCGTGTGAGAATTCCATCCATTATTTTTCATGAGAAGTCAGAATAGGGGAAATATTATTTGTCTTCTGTTTCTTTTTCTTAGTGATGACATCAGTCTTTGTGAAGTGTGTGGGTTTAGTACCTTTTTCAAACTTTAATTAAGGAGCCAGGCACCTCTCCCTGAGTAGGATTTGAGGTTATCCCTTCAGTCCCTCTGAAATGATCAATCTTGGTTCCTCTGGCCTGGTCACAGTAGGGGGTGCCAGAGAAGTTATCAGACATACTATTGGTTCCTGCAGCACATTAACTGGTACATGTGAGTCTGAGCAGACAGCAGTTCAGGCCTAGGCCTTTGAATTTCTTTTTTGGTGCAAGTGCGGCATCCAAGGCAGAGAGTTTTGCCATTTTGGACTGGGGAAGGTGCTTCAGGTGTTGGGTTTCTAAATAAGTATTTAACTAAGAAAGTCATGTACATAGGGTTTTTGATACACAAAAATTGACAAAACTGGCAACTTTTATAGTCATGTTCAGCCCCAAGACAAATAAGCACTGGTAGTGAATGTCCTTATAAGGAATCTGCTTAACACAATCACAATTCCTTCATTTAGCTGACATCTAACACAATCACAATTTCTTCATTTAGCTGACATCTAACAAATCTTATCACAACAATACAAGTAAAAGGAAGGTTTGCCAATGAGGCATTTATCTGAATAAGAGAAGGCAGAGGTAGCAGCCAACAACCACTAGAATAACAGATCGATAAGTGCAGGACCTGTGTTCAGAGTGGTTGAAACATATTCTGAGAATCATACATCCACTTATGTACTCTTATGCTGACGGACTTAGGGCATACGTCAGATGTATAACTGTACAGAAGGTTTTGTCTTTGATTTGTCAGCCAAACGTTGGGTTACCTTCTTGAGATAACTCAAACAGCGATCTAAGAAAGGACATCAAGTTGCTGTTTTTAGATATTTAAGCCACACAGGAGCAAGAGGTCCACTGTAGGGAGCAGCTAAATATGGATATTGCTGATGTTTTCCAATATCTCTACTGGCACTATATGAGAAGAAATGCATGTAAACGTCATATCTAAAAGCATAAGTGCATCTTCATGTTATAATGTTATAAATGTGTAAAAGAGTTTTTTGAAGTACTATGCCCTATGCCATTTTGCAAGACATGTTTGGTGGTTTCCAAGTGTGTCAAATTTTTGTTCTACTTTCTACCTGTACAGTGCATGTACTCCATTTATCTACTTACTGAGAAGCATTCTGTACATTTAAGGTAGTTGGTTATTTAAGACACTGAACTGAATGTTCATGACCCTAAAGTCATGTTAATCTTTAGTTTAGTGAACAACAAAATTATGTTCTTCACTTTAGTGAGAAACAGAACATATTCTTGCCTATTCTTCATTTTTAGTGTTCTGAATAGTGGCCTTTAGCTGTGATTTGAGCCTAGGTTTATAATTATTATCAGATCTTATGTTCTTGATATCCTTATTTGCACTGGTGATGGACAGGTTGACAGACGAAATCAGACAGGAGTCCCCGTGGACTATGATGTTTGCAGATGACATTGTGATCTGTAGTGAGAGTAGGGAACAGGTGGAGGAGACCCTGGAGAGATGGAGATAAGCTCTAGAGAGAAGAGGAATGAAGGTCAGCAGGACTAAGACAGAATATATGTGTGTGAATGAGAGGGAGGACAGAGAACTGGTGAGGATGCAAGGAGTAGAGGTGGCAAAGGTGGATGAGTTTAAATACTTGGGATCAATAGTTCAGAATAATGGTGAGTGTGGAAGAGAGGTGAAGAAGAGAGTACAGGCAGGTTGGAATGGGTGGAGAAGAGTGTCAGGAGTGATTTGTGACAGACGAGTACCAGTAAGAGTGAAAGGGAAGATCTACAAGAGGGTAGTGAGACCAGCTATGTTATATGGGTTGGAGACAGTGGCATTGACAAAAAGGCAGGAGTTAGAGCTGGGCGTGGCAGAGTTAAAAGATGGTAAGATTTGCACTGGGTGTGATGAGGGTGGACAGGATTAGGAATAAGTATAGTAGAGGGTCAGCTCAGGTTGGAAAGTTTGGAGACAAAGCCAGAGAGGCAAGATTACATTGGTTTGGACATGTGCTGAGGAGGGATGCTGAGTATATTGGGGAAAAGATGCTAAGGATGAAGCTACCAGGTAACAGGAAAAGAGGAAGGCCTAAGATAAGGTTTATGGCTGTGGTGAGAGGACATGCAGGTGGTTGGTGTGACAGAGCAAGATGCAGAGGACAGGAAGAAATGGAAACAGATGATCTGTTGTGGTGACCCCTACTGGGAACAGCCGAAAGAAGATGATGATGATGATGATGTCCTTGATATATTACTTCAAATATCTTCCCATGCTGAGTAATATTCAATTGTGTACTATGGAATGGGGTGAACTAGAAGGGTATAACAATGTCCTTTGAAATTCATAAATTCAGGAATCGAATGGAGAAAGTTCTAGTATGTGGTCTTATCCTGCTGTGTACCCACTGTTCTCCATGAATGGACAAGATAAACAGAAGACCTCAAAGATCATATGCGCACAGTCTGTCTCAACTGCATAAATTATGAGTCTAGAACTGCATACCCACAGTTACAGCAATGCATCTGACCACACTGAGTCTCATAACATGTCACTCCCTTTACAAAGCAGATTAACCATATCAGTAAAAACATTTCATGGTAGGGAATATCCTGTCACTCTTGAAGTCTGTTGTGATGCAGGCAAACCTGCTATCACAACTCAACAACTACCCCATTGCCAACAATGATGCAGCAATACTCCAGCCAATTGTATTTGCTGGACTGGATCATCACATGGACGTATTATGCTAATGAACTCTGCCCTACACTCATGGCATCAAAGGGTGAAATTTTATGCTACTGTCTGAGCAGCCAAGTGCTCTGGATTATGCAGAATGCTCCACATTTGACCATAAATTAACCCACTATTCCATTGTTCTGCACTGAACAGTTTTGGCTTTGTTACACAGCTCTGGATTGGTTCGTATACCAATGTCATTCGACATTGAGGTATACAAACAAATCAAATAGCTGTTTCGCTGTTCTGCATTGAAAAGCATTGGCTGTGCTACACAGTTTTTGATTGGCTCTTATACTGCAATTATAGTGAATTGCCATCATGGTAAACAATCCAATCAATTAACTATTCCTAAGGATAGGAGCCAATGAGAGCTCCCAGATATGTGACCAATCACATACAAGTAATAATTTTTGTGCCAGAACAATGCCTTCAAAAAAGGCCTTCAGGGTGCAGGAAGATTACGTTGGACCAATGTGAGTTTGAGGAAAAAAGAAAGATATTCGTGCCATGGGTCATTGTATCGGTTGTAGAGGAAACCAGGAAGGATTAATCCAGTCTGAGACATGCAACCAAAGGAGACAGTGACAAATGGGAGTCTGCAGTTCTTCAGGGAGTCGGGGACTGAGATCAGCAGACCTCCAGCCAAAAGGCTGAGATTTGTTTTTGCTGGATGGTGCTGCTGGCTTGGATTATTTGTTCCTGAATTTTGTTGTGGATTGAGCTGTAGCTGCTTTCCTGTATTGGGCAGAGGTAAGTGTCTTAAAATGTAGGTTGTAATGACTCTCTATCCTCTTCTGATTATTTCTGGCTTTGTCTCTGATTTGACACATTATTTAAAATGTATCCCTATTTTTTGGCTTTTGTCCCCTAATTATAATAGCTTTGTGTAGATTTTATTGTGCTAACAGGTTAAGCAGTAAGTTAATAGTAATTCAATTGTCCGACTCTGTGTCCTGATTATTTCTGGATTTGTCCCCCGTTTGTTGCATTCCTCAACCAGATTTTTGAGGTGTCCATATTTTTGGTTTGTTGCTCATACAATTTCTGGTTTTCTGGCAAATCATGATCTGAGGATTAAAGTCACTAGACAAAAACAATAGATAATGACAGGCATTTGAGTTTCAGACTTCATATCCCTCATAAAAATGCATGCACAAAAATCCTGTTCTAGCAGCTTTCTAGGTTTATAAGAGCAATATTTAAAATGTATCCCTATTTTTGGGTCTTTGTCCCCAAAGTATATTACGCTTTATGGAAATTTCTTGTCCTAACAGGTTGAGAGGTATGACATTTTAATTTCGCTTGTCAGACCTTGCTATTATAACCATGTATTGTAAAACCAGTAGAAGATCCCATGCTTTTGTTTTTATTGGTCTCGTTAGGTATTGGTTTCCTATCATGTAGTCAAACTTTTTCAAGTTCAAACCACATATGGTCGAGACCATATGTTCAAATTTGTAAAAGTTCGAGCATTTGAATGGAAATCTCCATAAGTGGAGGTTTCCATTCACTTCAATGTGGTGCGATCTTGGAGTTGGTATATTTAAGTAGCGGGGGATGGGGGGTACAGCCCCCCACATGAGTGGTGCAGGGGAGCTTGTACCCCTGCTTACAACAATTTATTTTTTTGTCCGTTGTTTTTTTATTTTTTACGTAGTCGAAGTTCTGTAACTTTGAACATAATGGTTCGACCATTAGTTGTTCGGAGTTATGGAACTTCGACTATCTGATATAGACCCTCAGGTATTCACACCCCATGGATGTAATAAAATGGTAACAAATTATACTCCTGATGGTTCTTTGGCTACTATTTTCTTTTCTTCAGAATATATATATATATATATATATATATATATATATATATATATATATATATAATGTACAGGCATGCTAGTTATTTGTATGACTGATGTTTTACAAAAAGTAGCTGTTAAAAGAATCCAGTTTTGTTTTGTGATAGAACTTCATTTTAAGTGTAAGCTTAGTGTGTTTTCATAATGCCAAGGCTTAGAACTACTCAAGTTTTCTTTCACCCACCAGTGCAATTCAGTTGCTTACATGTTGGAAAAGGGCAGTTAGTATGTTTTAATTTTATTTTAAGTGCTGCAATGATTTTAGCTAACTTAAAGTAGTAATCATGCTGTATTACTGTCATTTGTCCATTGTAATTAATATTTATGAAAATTTTCATTTCTTTTTTTTCTGAAAAAAAGTGGTAGAAAATAAGGTGGGCAATGGGGGATCAGCGAGGGACTGGCAATTTAAGCTATGCTCTTCTCTGGTTCCTTGGACTGCAAGCCTGCTAACTACCTATAAACACAGAAGATGCCACCAGACTTGTAATGCCACATTCTTTTGCTGTGGCAGGTGGTGCACAGGGTTAAGACTGTGAGCTGCACTTCTCGTAGTATACTTGGGTGTCATTTGATGTGAAGTTATAAGGTTTCCTTTATTTGTGTTTTGCCTAGTCCCTGCTGTTGACTCCAGTGTTATCTCTGTCCCCTTAACTCCCTCCTAAAACTGATGATGTTTGCAGATAAGGTCATGAATTATAACCTTGTTTACATTCTCTTGTTCCAGCAATGTCTGTAGTATTCAGGTATATAGGACATTTAGAGACAACTATCTCTGGGGATGTTTGGGGTTATGAAAAAGTAGTAGAGAATAGACAACCTATGTAGAAGATTCTAGAGGAATGAGAAGTGTACTAATTAGCTCTCTGAGAGAGCAGCTGATGCATGGAACAGACTACCAAATTACATTAAAGCAAGTTCTAGTTTAGATATTTTAAGAACAGCCTGGATGCTTATTATGGGAACAACTGTTATGGTACATTGGCAAGCTAGAAGGGCATTAATGCCCGTGCTTGTAACATTTGTATGTATGCAAGTGTCTCTGTCCCTGATTATTTCAAGATGTGCTGCTGATTTGTTGAACTATGCACTGGATAAGAATTAAAATCACAACCTTGTTTCGGAAAGCGTTTAGTGATTCACCTTCTCTATTCCATTAATGTCTCAATTTGCACTAACACTTAAAGTGTCTCTGATTGTACTTGATTATTTCTAGGCCTGTCCTTGACTCATTGAGAGCTATGCTAGTGTCTTCTGCAGAAAATGTTGTGCATGTCATTCAATAATGATCTCTGCTTTAGAAAATGTTTATTAATTCACATTCTCTTATTTTGTCAATGCCTCAGGTTAATAGTATCAATATCGTATGTCCTTTATTAAGTCGATTTGTCCCTCATTCTTCTCTGGGTTATCCTTACTCGCAGTGGCGTTGTATTCCAGTAGTGTTTCCACAACTGAAAACTAAGCATATTAATGTCAGTATTGCCACAGCCTTTGTATATTTTCTTTATAATGAATCTTTTGCAGTTAAAGTGTGCTATTTGGATTTTACAGTAGGATATTAGGATTTCTTGTTTTACAAATGTTCATTTTTGGGATATGCCTTTATGCTTTCTTTATTTTTTTGTGGTTAAAGATGTAATATCTTGCATTCTTTGGTCATGTCTGTTCCAAGACATGATGTTTTAAATGTCACATTCTTGTAAAAGTACTGAGGGCCATAGTTTTTATTAACTTTTTAAGGCACCTTTGTCAGGTGCAAAACCAGGGTGTAAGACAGGGCTAGAACACATCTGAAGTGGTAACAGCAAAATGCAAGTAGCATTGTCATGTTTAATGTAGTTTATATATTCATTGTTACTGCTTAGGTCCATTTCATGCTACAGTTTGTTGAAGTGTTTTGCAAGTACATTTGTTAAGCTGGGTTTGTTTAGCCTTAACATGGATTGTGAGATACAATCACGGGTGCTTTGAGCATACTGCAAATGTTATTTTGCAATGAAAATCTCTCTGCCTACTGCAACACTGGTTAGGTGGGCAAGTGAGCACTATAGAATTGCAAGTGTCATCGTGGAAGGAAGGGAGTGAGTAATCTGATCATGCAGGCCTTTATAGTGAGCAAAAGGAGCAAAGACAGGTGGAAGAAGATGGTGCAAAGACAGGAAATTTCCAGTGATGTGGGTAGGTTGTGGGCCTATTGCCTCATATTTTTGATTTTGAGGAGATGGTTCTACTTTTTCTTTCTACAGTATAGCCCCATTTCTTTGTCTTTGTTCAGTAACACCACTGTTTTACAAACTTGCTAGGTACAAACTGCCCAGATTACAAGGAGAACAGGGATATGATAATAGATGGCACTCCAAAGAAGAGGAGGAGATACACAACTTTTCTGCCAAGCTGGGCATGTGCCTTTGGCTGACTTTCTGTGAGGAGGTGCAGAGTGACATCTGCTTTGTGCAAGACCTGTAACACAGACTTCACAATCCACCATGGTGGTCGGCATGATCTGCAATGACATGCCAACAGTGAGAAACAAAGACAGAATTGCAAGCGTGCAGCTAGAAAGACTGGCACACTTCTTTGGAGCTCAGTGTTTATCAAGTACAAAGTTTGTTGAGACAGTGGTTGATTTTGTGTCACTCATTGTTAAACACAACTTATCATTTGCAGCAGGAAAACACATCCTGAAATCTAGGAATAAATGCGGAGAGGATCAAGATGTTGTCAGGAAAAGCACCTGTGCAGCAACAAAGGCAGCCTGCATTGCATGCGATGTTCTGGGGCCACATTACCAAAATGATGCTGCTGCCAGCTGCCAGAAATCAACATCCTGTGTGTATATGGACCAAAGCACAGACGTGTGTGATGACCAGTTGTTGGTTATCCTTTTTGGTCACCTTGACGAAAAGGCAGGCTACAATGTAATACTGTTCCTTCATATGCCAGAATGTGTGTCAGGACCTGGACAAGCATTGTTTAATGCTTTGGGATACAACAGAGACCTCGTTCCTGATAAAGGAACCACAAAGGAAAAGAACAGTAGCAGCAAAAACAAGCACAGAGGTTCCAAACACGGCAAATGTGATCTTTGCTTTGTTTTGTTGATTCTTTTATTCTAAAAAGTACAAACAGGTAAGCGCTTTCACTGATAACAAACACCGCTTCATCAGACCATGTTAAACACAATGTAACAGATGACTATTTAAATGTTACAGCAGCCAATCAAGTACAAGTCTAGAAGGAAGGGAACGGTCAGTACATTTAAATTACTTACTGTAGTGCAACATAGATTTGCTTTGTGCTGGCAATTGAAAGCAGCTCACATGCATAATGTTAAACATTATCAAACCATTGCAGCCTTAAAAAACAACACATATACATGCATAAAAACAGATTATTATACAAATAAATAGCAGCATTTATTTAAGCAACAGCTAATAATAAAATGTCTAAAAAATCCTGCTGATTCCTTGCTGTATCAGCATGGACAATAATAAAAAACAAAGCAGTCAATCTGTTTGAAAGTCTAAAGACAGAAGTAGTAGAACTAGTATGGCTATTATATGGTACTAATAAAAACTGCCTGATACTAAATGTATAGTTAACAAAAATGGATAGAATGGTGTGTAAAATGTATGACAAGCATATGCTACCAAATGCATAACTGAGAGATATAAATATAGTCATAGAACATCATGATAAACAATTGATTTTATCATATTAACAGCAGGGCTAATGGTGCTTCAGAACTCTTGCTTTAAGGATAGGTTTTATTGATACCTTGCTGTTCAAACCCGGGGGTATGTCAGCTTGTAGCTGAATAATCCATTTCTGTTCTATGGATTCAGTCTTGTTTAATAGAAAATATCAAAGCCAAGAAGATTCAAAGGGATAAATCTGACTTTGCAAATGGCAATGTTTTCTCTTGGTCCAGAGAGACCAGTAATTCATTCATCTTCACAACGGGTCATAGGAAGTGGGCAGATGCCTGAGACTGCTCGCACAATTGTCTCAAGACCTGCGCCCTCACAACAGCCATCTCACAGTCCCATTGCTACAGGGAGTGTATCAAGTATGATGTCTGAACCGAGTACTAATAGCAGTACCACAATTAATGTAGTGAATAATATAGATACTATTGTAGTTGCCCCGACAAACAATGAAGCTCCTGTTAGACAGAAACAGGCACTTACACCTCAGAACAATTCTCTGAGGAATATGAGAGTCTCAGCTGCATCCAATACAGCTGAATCACCTTTTTTATTGAAGGATCCGCTACAATACGAGGCAGATCCAGGAATCGGTACACGAATCCCAGGATTTGACACCTCCAGAGCGAAGAAGATGTATCGAGAAATGGGAAGAGAATGAAGCAGGTCTTGTGATTAATATTTCATCTGCTAAGCTGACTAGAACACAGATCTCTGTTTTAAACAAAAGGTTAACATTTGTTCCAGCCCAAAAAGCTGTCTTGACTGATGTTCTATGTGATCTTAAGATATTTGGTAGAACTCTTACCCTCAAAACTATATTTAAAAACAATACAGGGAATGAAAATATTTTTAAAAAACCAAGCACATTTGTACCTCCTACTAATCCTACCATAGAGTTGTTTATAGACATATGTGAAAAGCAGTTATGACAGAAATTTACTGGTAAACAGAATGATTGTTTTTTCAATATGACATATCTTGAAAGGCAGGCCCTATTTGAGTTAAAAAATATGAAGAGTATTAAGTTAAGACCAGCCGACAAAGGGGGAGGCATAGTTGTGTTGGATAAGGATATGTATCTATCTGCTATTATGGAATTATTGGGAGAAACTGACACATATATTTCCTTGTCAGCAGTGGTACTAAAAGGAATCATTGAAAAAGTGGAATTTTTGATCTTTGACCTTTTATTGACTGGTTTAATCTCAGAACCATTGTTTGACTATTTTAAAGTAGAAAATCCCACTATTCCCATATTATATGGCCTCCTTAAGATACATAAAAGTCTATCAAAACCACCAATGAGACCTATAGTATCCAGTAGAGGCTGGATTACTGAACCTTTGTCGATTTTCGTAGAAAATAATTTACATGTGGTTTTAGACAAATGCAAGACTGTATTAAGAGATACAAAATAATTTTTGTCTCAGCTTAGTAATTATGTTGATGTTATTGCAGGACCGTGCTTCTTTGTTACATTAGATATCGCCTCTTTTTTTACCGTCATAATGAATTATTGGGGGATAGAGAATGTTAGACATGTACTACTCACACATAATACATCTACTGACAAAGTTCATCTTCTCTGTACCCTCCTAGAAATTATCTTGGAGAACAATGCTTTTGTTTTCAATGACATTTTCTATTTGCAAAAAGTTGGTGTGGCTATGGGCACAGCTTGTGCAAATAGCTACGCCAACCTAACGGTTAATTGAGAAAATCAGTACATTTTATCCAATGATAGGTGTGGCACATTGATTAGATGGTATACGCGCTTTGTGGACGATATTTTTTTGTTGTGGCAGGGCCCTGAAGAATCCTTGCTGAAGTTCTTTCAGTATATAAATGGAGTGAACACTTTTTTTGAAATTTACCTATAAATATTCCTCTACTCTTGTAGAGTTCTTAGATGTACAGATCAGTAGGGATGCCCTATATTCCATGTCCACGAGCATTTATAGGAAAAGTGTTAGAAGAAATAACGTTCTACACAATAATAGCATGCTACCAAACTAAATGTGCTTCGGGGGCAAATTTTCCGTATCATGCATCTACACAATGAGGATGCACAGTTAGAAAAGGCACTCATCCTAGTCAAGGAAGAATTTATAAACAGAGGATACAAGAGAGAAGTCATTGAAACACAAATACTTGAAGCCTGGAATGAGAGGGAAGGCAGATGTAAACCATATTTTAGTATTAATCATAGCCTTACCCCTGCACAGACTCCTGAACAAATTGTTGATCAGAGTCGAACCCCTATGAATGTTGGCAATAAGCTTAGGATGCCTTCGACCTATGCTAGCAACATCATCATGGTATGTGATACTATCAGTGCCAACTGGGATATTAATATGATAAAATACATTTTTTATCATGATGTTCTATGACTATATTTATATCTCTCAGTTATGCATTTGGTAGCATATGCTTGTTACACAGTTTACACACCATCCTATCCTCATTTTTGTTAAATACATTTAGTATCAGGCAGTTTTTATTAGTACCATATAATAGCCATACTAGTTCTATTACTTCTGTCTTTAGACTTTCAAACAGATTGACTGCTTTGTTTTTTATTATTGTCCATGCTGATACAGCAAGGAATCAGCAGGATTTTTTAGACATTTTATTATTAGTTGTTGCTGATATGAATGCTGCTATTTATTTGTATAATAATCTGTTTTTATGCATGTATATGTGTTGTTTTTAAGGCTGCAATGGTTTGATAATGTTTAACATTGTGCATGTGAGCTGCTTTCAATTGTCACCACAAAGCAAGTCTATGTTGCACTACAGTATGTAATTTAAATGTACTGACCTTTCCCTTCCTTCTAGACTTGTACTTGATTGGCTGCTGTAACATTTAAATAGTCATCTGTTACATTGTGTTTAACATGGTCTGATGAAGCAGAGTTTGTTATCCGTGAAAGCGCTTACCTGTTTGTACTTTTTAGAATAAAAGAATCAACAAAACAAAGCAAAGATCGCGTTTGCTGTGCTTGGAACCTCTGTGGTTGTTTTTGCTGCTATTGTTTAATGCTTTAATGTCCACTCTGACAAAATTTAACATTTCATTTTCCAACATTGTGGACTTTTCTTCAGACAATGCTGCCTCAACGATTAGAATACACAATTCCGTGCTATCTCATTTAAAGGAAGTGAAGCCCACCATTATAAACATGGAATATCTGTGCCATCTGGCAGATCTATGTAGTAAGGCTGGTATAAAAGCACTACATTAACCAGTTGAAGAACTTATATCAGATGTGTACTGTCATTTCAGTTTCAGTGCACAAAGACAACAAAAACTGCAAGAATTTGCTTTGTTCACAGACACTGATCCCCTCAAGATTATTAAACATGCACCTACTAGATGGCTGAGTTTGGGAAGGTAATTAACAGAACCCTGGACATGTGGACAGTTCTAAATTTATATTTTTTGTCTGCAGAGCCACAGTCTGCTAAGATTGACTTAATTTCCAAATACCTGCAGAGTTATGAATTGTGTATGATTTTTATGTTTCTTAAGTATGCCTTGGAACCTTTATTTGAGTTCAACATTCAGCTTCAGAGCCAAGAAAGTCAGCTACTCACACTGCATGCCGCTGTGCATAAACTCCTGCAGCAGTATGCTGGAAGACTCCTCAGACCTGTAGCTGCTGTCAGACTAATCAAACACAGTGATGTCTCAGTGTTGACTGACAGTAGCTATGTTCTGCCAGTGAACTGTGTATTGGCTATGAAGTCAAACAGTGCATGAATAGCCATGAGGAGGATATTGCCAGCACAGATATTGAATTTAACTTTTGTAAAAAAAGTTACAGCTTCTTATGCTGCAGTGCTGCAAAAAATGCTTAAAATGTTTCCCATGCAGGATCACTTAATGAAAGATTCTGCATTCCTTATTCATCCTGCCAAAAAATGGGCATTTCTTTGGGACTTGTTAGGGATGTTGATTTCTGTATGGGTGTCTGTGAAAATGATACTAAGGCTGAACAATTAATTGATGAGTTTACCCAGTATCAGATTCAGGACACAGAGAACCTGACAGGTCCAGTAGAAGGGCTCTACTCATGTGTGTCCAAGTACTGGGCACACCTTCTGAGGGACCTTTGCATTGATGGGAATCGGCCACTCTTTAAGCAGCTGATGATGACTCTACTTTGCAGGACTCAAATGCACAAGCTGAAAGAGGGTTTAGTATGGTGTGGAAAGTAAAGGCTGAATTGCATCAGTCTCTCAGTGTAAAAACACTGACCTCTTTAGTAGCAGTTGAAATGAACAAAGAACTGGACTGCTGTTTTCTTATACTGCCAAAACATGTCTTAGATGCTGCTTAGAAAGCCACAGCAGCATACAATAAGTGCACATCTGATGCATTTAAAGTATGACTGGATGCTGTTCTTGCACTTAGTGTATACATGGAATCAGTTGTGTGACTTGTAACAAGTCTGCTTAGAAAATACAGTAAATGTTGAAAGTGGTATTAATGACCATGTGATTTTAGTTTTGATTTTGTACAGAAGTGCTGTTTCATGTATTTATGGTGTGGTTATCGTATTGCAGATTATAAAATAAAAGTTTTGTACCTGACTCAAGTGTGTCTTATTGAATTTTACAAATGGTCTACCAGGCTCCATGGCAATGGCGTGTTTCACTCAGTGCAAAAATAGGATGTTCCACATTCTGACTGTCACACATTGCTAGGGTTGTGTTCCACACTGGCCTCTTAAAAGGTTGAGGCCTATGGATACTGTCCATATTGTTCAGCATGCTTAATAACGTAATTTACCTCCAATTGCAAAAAAAGATGCAGTTCTTATTCTGCCTTTCTTGAATGAAATTGTTTGAGTTTGCGAACAGCCAAGTACATGCATGCATGTGAGTTTGCCAACAGCTGAGTACATGCATGTGTTAATATATGTGTATCTGTGGCTTTCATAAATGGAATGAGTATTTGAAAGGCTGAGTATTTCTTGAGTCACAGCAACAGTAGATACTTTGATCAAAAGGTATTACCTAAGTGTCAGCAGCGGGTTTTGAACAGCTTATTGTCAGGAACAATAGCAGTTGCATCCCTTGGGAATGTGAAGGAACTTTATTCTGCTCAGCTAATGTATACAGTAAGTCCACGTGCATTAATAGTAATCAAATTATCCAGTGAATGCTGAGTAGTAACACTAATAACCTGCATCTTTCTTGGAGTTCTCATTACTGATTACACTCTCTAAAATATCCAGAGCTACATATCTTCTGGCACATATGCTTATCAGTACAGGAATAATCATTTAGTGAAAAAGTAAAAATGCAAACATTTTGTAAATATTTATAGGGGTTGTATACAATGCTGCTTGGCCAGAGTCATGACAGTAGGATGACTCCATTTTATGAATCACACCACTATTAAAACTGGATAAGCAAAATTATGAACAAAACTTTAAAGAACTTTTCACAATGTTGATGAATAGCCTTTCCATCTGTAAAATAACTATTTGGATAAAGTATGATTGTAATAAATACATGTTCTGCTTTCTCGATGGGTTAGTGTGTCTTGGAGCTTGGCACTTGTGAGGTTTCTACACAAGGAATAAAAAACATTTTGTTAAATGGAAAATGTTTGATAAACTCTGACAAAGTTAAGCATCATGTCATTCTAACACAGAGAATTATAATAATATTTTTATCGGCTTTTACTGTACCTGAGCTTCTTACTTCTGAAGTCAATTCATTTTTATCAGAGAACCTCAGTTTATGGAATTCTGATGTTCACTAGTGACCTTGCTCTTGATTGTTACATCTAAGTAAAAGCTATTTGCTGAAACAGATTGACTCCTGAAGAAAGTTTTCTTCCCTCTATTATTTGCTGATCCTGAAGGGAACAGCTAACAACTGATGCTTTGTAACTGTTCCATTTCAAGATGTGAGCTTTGCTGTTGGTTGGTCATTCTTTCTATCAGGCCTACTTTTTCTAGTTTCAGATTATACCTACAGTAAGCATACCTCACAAACTGTTAGCACAAGAAATCTAGACAGAACCTAAAATAATAGGGGATAAAGGCCTAAAAACAGTGGCGGGTTTTAAACAGCTTTTATAAACTTAGAAAGCTTTGAGAATAACATGTTTTGTGATAGCATGTTTTTTTTCTGAAGGATATTGAGTCTGAAATTCAAATATGTGTCATTTACTGACTTCACTCCTCAGTGATTTGCCAGAAAAGCACACAATTTATCAGAAACAGAGCAAAAATATGAGGCAAAAATATGGATATTTGTGAAAATCTGGACAGTTCTCAAGTATGACAGTAAGAAAGGAGTTAACTTTTTTTCTGAAAGTTTCATATTATTATCTTCATAAAGGTACTGAAATCTGTTGTTTTTGAAGATTTTAACTCAATTATGTCTTCTACAGAATGCAATTCTATACTTGAAGCTTTCCTTGCATACTACTATAGTGCTCACATATTACTCAAAACTCCCCCAGATGAGGTAATTATTTCAATTTAAGTTTTCTTGCATTTCATTTTAAGGTTCTTGTTGTAACTGAATGCACAGTAATAGTGACCTTCAAAACTGCAAGATTCTAACAGCAAATAAGGTGGAATATTTATTAGATCTTGTGCTGTGTATTGGTAGAGAATTCATTAATTAATTAGTTAATGTATATGTTAAGCAAGTAGGTGGGCTAGGCTGGTCCTTGTACTCTATTCCCCCTTGTTTGACCTACAATGATCCTGGAGAAAGTATACACAAACAGTATGGGTACAGACTGCACAATCTCTACTGTTAAGGATAGGGCAGTATTGGCCCCTGCAAAAATCCTTTTAAGGTGTAACTCTGAGTGTCAGAGTTAGTTGCTATATTGGGGAAATGTTTTATCTATTTATTTTTGAACATTCAGAGCATGCAGAATCAGGTCTCACAGATGTGATAGGCAACATTATCTGCATCATGCTTCATTTTCCTATGCATTTTTTCAGTGTCAGTAGCTCAACAGACAGCATACTAACCTTTGCTGCAGAAGACTATGGGTTCCATTCCCACGCCAGGTAGATCAATTGCTGACACTGCAGTGCAGTTTAAGGAGGGTGTTACACTCCTGAGCCTGTTGCCACTCAGATGAGATATTAAACTAGGTCCCACCTGCTTAAGTTCGTGGTAATTTAGGTGGATGTAAATGAACCCTTGCCACCTATTGAAAAGAGTAGGGATACTTTATGTAACACAACATAAAAACATTGTGTACATATTTACAGGTACACACACACACACACACACACACACACACACACACACACACACACACACACACACACACACACACACACACACACACACATATGTGTGTGTGTGTGTGTGTGTGTGTGTGTGTGTGTGTGTGTGTATATATATATATATATATATATATATATATATATATATATATACTTCTAATACTCGAACAACCATATCATTGAATTTCATTTTTGTGAGATGAAAATTGCGAAAACAAAATACCTGAATGGTGAATTTTTCCCAGGGCAAGTAAACACTTACCTGAACTTTAGCGAAACACACATCGGAGTAAATAAAAAAACTGCTATGTGGGGAGCTACACCCCCAACTATATATGCCAATTCCGAGATCATAGTACAGTGCAGAAAAGTCCATGTTGGTCAAGTGTTTACTTGCCCTGGGAAAAAATTGCCATTCTGGTTTTTCGTTTTTGTGATTTTTGTCTCGTGAAAATGAAATTTGATTATATGGCCTTTTGAGTATCAGAAGGGGAACCATATACACATTATTTCCATTTCTTAGTGTTTATCATTTTTCTTATAACATCCTCATTCTTCTTCTTCCATAATTAACATTGCACTCCATCCCCAATCATAATCTGATTTCTCTCAATATATCTACCAGTATCCATTTCCCATTAAAATAATTCAGTCTTTCATTCCAAATAATTATCTTACATAAATTCTTATTATCCTTTCTCACAAATTATTTCTTCTTATTCTTACAATATTCAAACACAACCATATTCTTATTTATATTGTTTATGCATTAATATTCTTAAAAATCATCACACAACTTTCAGAGTTTTATCACTGTTTTTCATTTCAAAAAATCTGCTCCATTATCTCCTCTTCCCCACAAAATAAACATACCCCAGGATTCATGAAGCTTGTGCCAGGCGCAAGCGGTATAACACCAAATATGGCCACCGAGCAATTCAGGTACGATCCAATTCCACGTGCACTACTGTCGTACGCCAGATCTGCGCAGCCCTCGGCTTAGGTATGCTAATCACCCCATGTGCAGTGCCACACCATGCAAATGAAGGTACATAGCGATTCTTGAAGTGGTGCAGGCATAGCGTAAGCCCACAGAAATGTAAACCAAAAAACACGGTTTACATTTTTCCAAACAGAACATCAGAGCTATGAAAGCGGACCAGACTCATGTATTACAAAGTTAACATATGCCAGTGGCTAAATATACAGCCAATGGCATAAGAAAAGATGCACAACACCTAAAAAACAACATTTAATGTCATGTCCACAGTAACGCAAAGTGCAACCGCAGGGCATGTGTACGCAAACGAGAACACAAAGAAAATATATACAAATGTCACAAAATTGCAATGTAATACAAATCATTATTCCACCATAATACTCAATGGTATGCATGGTACACCACAACCAAGCTGCAAGGGTTGCTAAGGGTCTGTGACAGTGTTCGGCACGGTAACTAGGAATTAGTAGTCAATGCCATGCAAATGAGGCAGGTAATAGTGAATCACAAATGTCCCACCGGACTAAGAATGTACCATACGGTGCAGAGCTACAACACCGAGAAGTGGTTTAGAGGTATATATGACATCAGCAGTGGGGTGTGCCACCGTAGCTGTAAGCACATTAAAGCAATGCAAATCCAGCCTGGCCGTTGCTAAGCAAAGCCGCAGGACAGGGGTGGGGAGGTAGGTATAGCATCGTTTAGCTGAGAGCACATATGGTGCCCGAAAGCGCATGTGTACGGGGATAAAAACGTGCCCAAAACCTGGTAAGCGGACGCATGCACCGCGCACCATAACTCAAACAGGAAGGTCAGGGGAAGAAAATAAGGAAATGCAGCAGTAGGGTAATTGGAGTACAACTGAGCAATTAACACCTATTAACTCACAGCGGGCAATCGACGGCAGCTGACAATAGAACACATTATGCAAGATAAGCGAGGTTTAGGAAAGTACAAATGAAAGCAGGCTGCTGGATGCATGCCAGAAAATGGGAGGTGAATCATGAAGAAATGTAAAGGGAAGGGCAAGAGGTAATCCATGGCAGCCAAATGTAATTCAACACCAAAGGCACCACAATAGTAGCTCCTGTCGTAAAACACATAAGATACCCTGTAGCTACGATCGTACATACACACCCTATGACATCATCAGTGTTCACAGCACAATAGAATAAAGTGTGAAAGCACCTCACACACACCTGTGTATTCCCAAACACTGCATCATAGGTGCAAACATACGGGGAACTTTTACAATGTACATGTTGGGAGCTGCCATAGCTGTGATTCATCACCATGTGTTAGTGACTGAAGGTGTTGTGGAGTATGATGCTGACAACCACCGCAGGCCCCGGAGGAGGAGAAGAGTGTTCAGACCAAGGGAAACCTACCAGGGGCTACATGATCTGGAGATAGTAGAGCGTTACAGGGTGGACAGGGACATCTTACAGCAAATAGTTGAGCTGTGCCAGCCACGTCTGAGATCCAGAAACAACAGAGGGGAACCCATCCCAGTGGACATGAAGGTATGTGTAAGCTTGTGAATACTAGCCACAGGTACCTTTCAAAGGTGAACTGGAGATATAATGGGGATCTCACAGGCATCAGCATCCAGGGTACTACACCAGTTCCCGGATGTCATGTTACCACATATATATATATATATATATATATATATATATATATATATATACTTCCCCCGAACTCAGGAGGAGTTGGCCAGCAATATGTGTCTCTTCCACCATGTGGCACACTACCCGGAGGTACTGGGTGTGATAGACTGCACGCACATACATATCAAGTCACCACCCGGTGAGCATGGTAGGCGCTACATAAACTGCAAGGGATACCACTCCATTAACTGCCAGGTCATGTGCAATGCCCAGGGCATTATCATGGATGTGTGTGCTGGCAGCCCTGGAAGCTACCATGACTCCCACATCTGGCATGCCTCACAGCTGTATCAGGTATTTGTCAGGGGGGACATCCCACGTGGCCACCTTGAGGGGGATGCTGGCTATGCACTGGAGCCGTGGATGATGACTCCCATCAGAAATGCACACACACCCATGCAAGAACGCCATAATGAGGCACACGCACAAACCAGAATCATCATGGAGCATGTGTTCGGGATGCTGAAATCACGGTTCCATTGCTTGGACATATCTGGTGGAGCCTTGCAGTACTCTCCAGGCACGTGTGCCCACATCTTCATAGTATGTGCCATGCTACATAATATGATCCTGCGGAAACAGCTGCAGCAGGGACATAATGGTGAAGGCCCTCACAGCCCACCGCAATTGCCAAGGCCATCACAGGCACAGAGGGATTCAGACCACGAACACCCTGTGCCAGCCCCAGTAGGCAGATGGAGGTGTGTCCAATATGCCTACGCCTTGGCAAAGAGGGAATGTATAGCACATACTTTAACAGTGTAGGCCCCTATGGACTGACACACCTCTCCACCTCCACACACAGTAAAATGGATGGCACACACACGACCACCTGTAAATTGTAATGTATAGATGGCCTACTGTGTGAATCCTACATAGGCAGCCCTCAACCATTGCACACACAACAGCTACTGGAACAAGAAATGTCAACACCTGAACAGTACATGCACCTATCAGCATATGTTGGTACTGTATGTATAGGTTCCTAGGTACATCGTTAGGTACACGCCCGATTGTCAGAGGCCATTTATCAATTGAGGCAAACAGTGTCTGCTGTCACCACCACGAGTAACCAACTGACCCTCAGTGGAGCAGAGCAAATTGCAGGATCCATGTGTTTAATCACTGTTCCCCACACACTCTGCATGGATTCCCTGGTGTGTAAATGAGGGGCTCCATACAATGTAATCATGAATGTAGTGACAAAGCATTGGGTGTACCCATGACAGGTATCTGTCACCCCAGCATGCTCCACCTATGGTTGTGTGAAGGTGTAGCACATTATAGTGTGTGGCAGTGGCTCACTGTGACATACATTCCCAATGCTGGGGCACATCCATTAAACATCACTTGGACATACCATTAATAGGTGTCATCCATATGTAAACTAACTGAGTTACCCATTTGATTGCAGTATGGAGTAACAGCCGTAGTACAGTCCACATACAAAACGCCATCACACGTGTACAAATCCCAGATGCCCAAGTGGTAAATGCACTGACTGTCGTACATGTTCCCGGTACCACATCCTGCAAGGGACGTTACGTAATCCCGAAGGCACGAATAATGGATGGTGGCTGCAGGTCATCAGATCAGGTTTAGCACATGTTAGCGGGAATATGCATTGCCCAGTGCTGGTAAGCATTGTTTAAACATGACCATATGGATATGCGTGAAACAGGGCTAAGCTTCTCTGAATATTGCGCAGATCGCGGTCAATGATGTCCAGAACAGGTGAAACTAGAATTATTCACCCCTGTACTAATAGTGCCTTCTCTGAAGGGTAAAATGACCACTTCCAGGAGTAGAACACGCAATCATGTACACAAGAACCTAACACTAAGCTACCCAAGATGTACCAATGGCAGGTGTGTAATGTGACAGGTTCAAACACAAACGTGCGGAGTCCAGGAAACAGTATACACCGACATGTACACAATGAAAGGTGTATTCTCCCTCTCACTTTCTCTCTTATATATATATATATATATATATATATATATATATATATATATATATAAAATAGAAATAGAAAGGGAGATAGAGAGATATATGTTGATATATACGGATTCACCTATATCTGCAAATATATAGATAGGTCAATGACATGTACACAACCATGGAGGTAGAAATAAATAGGATACTGCCAACTATGGAATGTGTCACATACCAACAACACAGTACCGGAACACTGGAACCGAGTGTAATATTATTGCGATATTAAGGGACATTTAGTTATCACTGCCGGTGTTGCGGTCCACGTAGGTACTGTGTTCAACTGTGTTCGTGATTGCTGTAGTCTGTGTATGTGTGTGTTGAGGGTGCCGTGTGCATTTCCGTGGGACTGTAATGTGTGTGTGTTTGCATTGTGTGTCTGTTAGTGCTAACTCGGAGGTAGAGCAGGACGGTAGGTGTGGTCATAGTTGGCCGTAGGCATACGGTACCACCTGTTCCACTTTAAGAGGGACAGCCCCTCCCTGGGCAGTTGTGTCCTGACAAAAAATATTAAAAAGGGCAAATGTCTGAGATTGTAGGACATAATTATGTCCCATATATTATGTAACAGTTGCATTAAATAGTTATGCCTGTATCTACAAAACGTAAATGTGACATGAAACATGATAAGTAGCTAAAGTGCTACAAGAATAAGTATATGTTCAGGATAAAAGTATGTTCTATCCTGTGTACTGACCGTGGGTATGTGTCGGCCTGTAAACACCGATGTGTATCCTGCAAATGTCCCACTATGGCCATTTGAAAAGGTGGCAACCCATGCCAAAGAGGCTCAGTCACTAACACAACTGCAATGAGTGCAAATATCTGTGACAGAAATACACGAGACAGCTGTCATTTAGTAACATTCCTTTACATATCGCTGTATTTCCGGAGGTATGGAAGTATCAACCTCACCTGCATACTATATAGAAACCGATTAACAATGGCTCAATGTATAAGCCCGTAACAACCATAGTTCAGTCTACTAAGTGATAGGTCTTCAATTAGGGAAGGAGCCCACAAACATATATGGAATATGTAGGAATGCAGTCCCCACAAACCTGTATATGTTATGTACACCCACCTACATTTCCCCCACACCCGAAACAATTGCAATACAGACTGTAATAACATCACAAACATCCACTCACTCAATTACATCTGCAGACCCGTTAACATACCTTGTGAGAGACACATTTGTAAAGGCACCATATGAAATTGTAGCTGTTGTATAATGGAACAGACAGCGATGTTACAGGATTTGTTTGCAATAGTCCCTTATCAGACAGTTGAGATGACAGGTACACTCACATGTAGAACCACATGCTCACAATCCACGGGGGACATGAATTCAAAATATCCATGTCTCTACAAATAGCAGTTGCAATTCCTCACAACAAAACACATACAGGCCGTCTCCCCGAAGGTAGGGCAAAAGGGCAACACCCAAGTGGAGAATTAAATTATACCCCACTGTTGCAGCGTAATTGGTGAATGGAGTAGCTTCACAGCTGATGTGCATGTAATAATTTACTCAGGAACACCAATTGGCGGCAGGAAACCACATGTTACAAGTATCGACGTATATAAGGATGACTTGCCATACATTCAAACTGTATGCTCATACCATAGAACCATTTAAACAGTAAAGGTGTAAGAGAGATATTTATGAAGATTTGGAACGCTAACAAGGTATGTAGAACACTCAGTATGTTAGTGTATGTCGAACCTGTATTGTATTAATTAAAAGTGCACGCAATGCATAAACTGGGAAAAGGTATTCTGTAGTGATGTCTTGTTGAGCATAGCAACGCTTGTAGAAATTGTGTGTCCTGCTGTGAGCCACAAGGTAAACATCACATACACCACAAGGGATGTTACATGAGGGCTTTAAACAGAACAATTCCACACCATCCGCCGTCAGTGGTAGGTATGTCCAACAAGTACGTGCCATAGCAGGGGATAGTATATGTTGATATACCGTCACAGTAGGCATGTGTATGGGCATATAACGACAATAGCATGCCTAAGGTAGTCCTGCTGTGCAAGTATGCTTTGCATTATGGGATAATGTGTAAAATATGTGTAATGTACAGTATTGTAGGTAGATATGTCAGATATTCTACACAGCACAACTGCTATATCATGCAAACAAAAGGTATAATCAATTGGCATGTACGATACACAATAACAGGATACATATGGCTTGTAGTCACTGGACACTGTAACAGCATGATAGCTAATCGAAATGGAAGAGCAACTCAATTAACCATGCACAAAGGACATGTATTAGCTTCACAGGTACATAGTGAGGTACTATGCTGTCTGGCAAGTCTATGTGTAAGCCCAACTACACTGTTTACACTGGTGGCACCTCTCTAGGGTAGTGTCCTGTCTGTGAAAAGCAGAGCCATGTGTTACCTGCACCTCCGTACAGTACGGCCACTGCAGTGATCCCTGGTGTATCAGTGTGACCGCCTTACAGAGTCACCTATGACCGGTGTGTTGGGTATGTTATAACACCCTATTGGCTGTAGTTGATGGGCACACATGAGTCTGTGGGCTATAAGTAATTGTTGTTGTGTTTGGTAATGGGCGCTGCCTCTGGTGCCTACACAGAGTATGGAGAGGTTCTGCAAATGTCGTACTCATACTATGTGTGGCCTGTGGTGGTGGAGATCTAGTGAGACTATGTGATGAGTGGGGTGTGTTGCAAATGTTAAACATCCTCACATGAATGTCAGGTCCAGTCTGGGTTGGTGAGAACATTATCCCCAGCATGGCCACATATGTGTATCTCCCACAGGCTGTAGTGTCATATGTTGGGAGGTGAGCATTGACTGTGTACATGAGACAATTGCTCTATTGCCACATGTTTGCCATATTCATCATATAGACAGGCAATAGCACTGGTACGTGGCACTTGGACATGCCTATATATTCAACCATGTCTCACAAGATATGTGAGTTACGTGTGTACAACAGCTGTTGTACTGTAAGCAAGCTGGAAATGTAAGGACAGTGTACTTGTAAGACATGAGTTGGAATGGGTGCTATAGTAATCAGTAGCTCATGAAGTGCTCACATGTTCTGAACAAGTGCTGAGCATGAATATGCAATACAGATAGGGTGTTGGATAATATCAACCCACTGCAACCCACAAGTGGAGACGACAGTCATAATTGGAGGCACTGCACTATTACCCTGCTGAGTATGGTCTGCAAGTCTATGAACCTTTATCAATGTAGATGTTAGCAGTATAGAAGTAGATGACAGTACGGATGATTTCACACTGTATAGCATACCTGTGAAGGTCATAGGGCATCATCACCCATACCATGTTCCAGCTACACTGAGTATACTAGATGTACCTTTGTTTTTCACAGGAGTGTTCTACCAGTGGCCTGTTGACAGAAGCAACACTACAAAAGGTGTCTGCGTGACATGTGCATATCACACCAGTGGCAGCTACCGTAAAACAGGGTTAATGTTGTGTAATCCCCCCTCAGTGTAGCCCATACCACACAGACAAATGGGAGGCATCTGTGTATGTAAGGATGTGAATGTCCATGACCTAGGAGCAATAGCTGTCTCAGTGTTGTGGACAACATACAGAATGGGCTTTGTGGGTGAGGTGTGTGACATATGTGGACAATCTCACAGCTGATAATAGCATTGTCACCACTAGATGAATAACCCTGTACCCATTAACTACCACCTAGGCAGTGGTCAACATTATGGGCACTGTGTATGGGATGGTGCTGTGCAGTTCACCTCCCTGAGTTGGTGACGTCTCCAGGCCTATTGGGTAGTCATACGAGGCACCCATGTCATGACAGGGTGCCATCCATGAGCATGGAGATCATTGCACAGGCATAATCAGCACTCGGGTGACCAATATCAGATCACATATCACCTTTAAGGGGTATTGGCCATGCGTGGATGGGCAATACCAGCCTTCACAATCCTCACCTCCACTATGCAGCATGCTGGCTACCTTGCATAAAGACATGTGCTACACTGTGATGTTGGACATGCTACACATACATATCCTGATCCGAAAGACATACATCATGGACAGCCACCGTCCTACTATAAGGATCGCCACATGCTGGACAGATCCCTGTGCCATACATGTTACATACTCCTGCCATACCATGCAACCCTGTCCATCAAAGCTGCACATGTCATCTCTGTCATACATGGTGCGATGACCGCATGGTAGATGTATTATTAACTGTCTGGATCAGTAATGTGGCACTGATGCACCTCGCTGTGGCAAAATGGCTGTCAGATACAGCTAGAAAACCTTGCCCATACATGCCATAGTTGATAACCATCCCTGCGAATGACGTTCGGCTAGCCATTGTCCCATGTCTATCACATGTGCAACACAGGCGATACGTGGCAGGATGTTGAACTGCTGTACAGTGCTGTGTAGATGTATATGGCAAAACACATGCATGTAAAGGTTTCCATGTGTATGTGTGCATTGTCACTGCTCATGTCCATTAAGGCAGTGTATGTGTTGATATGTGACATATACACAGCATCAAGGTCAACAGCATTACTCTGGACACATCCAGGCATGTGCTGATAGGTAAGAACACCAGTACAGGCAAACAGACATGCCCATATCAAGACAGCATTCACATGGAGTATGAGCAATGTAATGAGGTGACACACATATATGGTGATGATATCCAATGCATAACGGGTGTTACATGTGTGTGACACAAACATGGCAGTCATGTCAGTGTCATGACGATTTGCAAAGATAACTGTTCAGATGTACTAGAGTTAATACAAATGTATGTGCAGCTGCATCTCTGTACATCTTTGTGATACTGTGACCTGTCTCCATCATTATGTCTTCCAGATAATGCCTCGTTCATGCCTGCCAGCGTATAGTCGACAGGAGGATGATGTCCTCACCCGTACCTCCATGAGAACTACGAGGTGTTGTTCAGCCATGTGCCACAGTTTGCCCAGCAGCATGACGACCTGTGGCAGGACCTTTGCAGGAGGGATAATGATGTGGGTGGCCATAACCGCACCTACCAGCAGGTGCGCAAACACTGCATGGACCTGATATGACATTCAAAACAGCGTGCCAATGCAATTGCCAGGGAATAAGGTGGAACAGGTGGTGGTCCACCAACCCAACCCCCATTCATACACACCGAGGAGCTACTGGCCAGCCTGGGGACACCCTCAGAACAGCATCCACAAACACTAGCTGCCATCGTGGAGGTGGGTGCCTCCCAACCAATGAGCCTGGAGTTGCCTGGTAAGTCACTACTGCACATATGACTATTATATCCCATTTACTTGCATGTGTCACTGTACAAAATGTAATGTAACATCATATGCAAGGTATGTTTACACACATGCCACATACTACAGTATGCTACCCTGTGTATGCACACATGTGCATACTATATGCTATTGTATAGGCAAATGTGTTAACATGCACAGTGCACCCTGTGGCTGTCATACAGTCATGAATAATGTTCAAACTGCTGTGTCACCCCTATACAGGTACCTCTGGCGTGCCGCACAGACATCAGTCCGTTGCAGGTGAGACAGTTATCAGTATCAGGCATGTTAATGCATATATCTATGCGCCATGTGGCCAGTTAACACATGTACACATAATGTATGGTCCAGTCACGATATACAGGTTGCATCTGTCATCATTCACGCTGGCTACCCATGTGCAATATATACAAACAAAATGAAACACTGACATGAAACCACAGTACCTGTCATTGCTATATGTGTGGACAGCTGTGCATACAACGGTGGAGGTGTTCAATGTAGGCATATGTACTGTACATTGGAACAACACATGTGTGGTACGCAAACAGTACCACACAGTGAGCTGGGATATGGGCAGCCCACAGGAGTCACCATTGTGTAATATGCCCCTGCAATGGGTGCACACATTGTGATGTGCCATCTGACATGTCCCAGACATGTAGTGTTCTGGCTGCAGTATTGTCTCACTATCCCATAGTACATACCCTGCATACCAAACATACAACCCGTTGTCTGCATAGCCCTGTGAACAGTGACATATCTGACATCTATGGGTGTATGTCATATGGGACAACACAGACATGTAAGATAGATGGCCATCACAAACATTTGGCCAACACATGTTCACATATGGCCATGGAGGATGGCCAGAGACATGTAGCCACACAGTAGTTGTGATATGTATACACCCTGCTGCACATTGTCCACACATGGTCCAACTATAGCCTTAGTTGACTGATTATATAGTTGATGTGGAACACTGGACATCCTAAACGCCTGTGCACAGCTACTGGAGGTGTCACTTAATTCGACCATATAAGATGTGTGGAACACCACGACTGTGTCATAGCATGACAGTAGTCACATGTACAGCTTCCACAGACATTAACACCACATCATGCCACAGATATCGTACATTTCCCTTGCTGCTGTAGGACATCACTGTCAGCCGTGCACCTCGTGTGTGGTACATTAATGTCATGTGGGACATGGTGTATTGACAAGTCTGCCATGTGTGGACATGGTTGCCAGGCAGCTAAGACTTTGTAGTAGTTGTACAGGGGTGTCATCCGTAGGTCTTCCAGTGACCTGTCACATGACACAGCATGGTTTGGTGTGTATACACCTCAGCGACGTGGGTCACAATCCACAGTTATGTAATGTGTATGCACGCAGTTACGGCTATGCACTGTGTGTGTATTACACACTGTATAGCACTATAGATGCCTCATGATGCCATGCAATGGCACAGTGTCTGTACTTCACACTGTATAGCAATGTAGACGCATCACACTATCCTTCAATGCTCATGCACATTTGCTAAAAGTGCATTCTATCTGTAGGGCAAACAGACAACATTGGAATGTGATACCCATTACAACGCTGTACATGTGTCAGGACACCATTGTGTCAGACATGTATGCATGTCAATGCACACATCAGAAGATTACATGTCAAGGTCACTTCAGCCATGTGTACTGTTAACCTGTGCTGGTCCACATGGTGTATCACAGGGATGCATGCTTACTACCATGATTGTGTGAACTGCATGGCTACTGATATGACACCTGCTTGCTGTTGTGTGCAACCCAGGGAGGTATGCTAACTACCACTATTAATGTCTCAGCTGCATGCCATCTGCTGTATCACATGCATGCTGCATGCCGTCTGCTACTGATATGACACCTGCTTGCTGTTGTGTGCAACCCAGGGAGGTATGCTAACTACCACTATTAATGCCTGAGCTGCATGCCGTCTGCAGTATCACATGCATGCTGCATGCTGTCTGTCAAATCACATGCATGATGTGTCTGTGTGTCTGTGTGTCTGTGTGTCTATTGTAATGTAGAGTCTTTCTTTGCATTCACAGGTGATGTAGGTGCGTTACCCTCCTGCGGTCCATCTGATGTTAGTGTCCCCACAGATACTAGCAGTGATGAACATATGCATGAGGTATAGGCAGGGTTGTCAGGGGCTGAATCTGTGCCAATGGTTGCCATCCCAGCTATGTCCCCCTCTTCCCCGCACACAGTTCTCATGCCAACACATACCCCATCACCAGTGGCCATAGAGGAAGGACAGTCAGCGTGTGTTAGCTCGTTACAGGAACGTGTGGTGGCTACTGAAGGTGTGTCTCCACACCATGGTGTCAGTGTAATGACTGCAGATGTGCCACACAGGCATGTGGCCAGTGCTGCTTGTAGGAGGACCTCTGGCAGACTTGCACCTGCAGGACAGAGCGCAGCAGCTGGTGTCACCAGACGCATGTTCCAGACTGTAATGGCAGCACAGGCACGTGCTGAATGGCAGAACAGTGAAGGGCAGAGGCTTCAGAGGGCTGCTATCCATACTCTAAATGACAACATCCAGGCATTGGCAAA